>NC_034195.2:6409474-6712807 GCF_002021735.2 Oncorhynchus kisutch
CCCTCCTTTCCAGCCTCTTTCTTCTTCTTGTCTTTCTTCTTCTTGTCCTTCGAGCCGCTCAGAGCTGGGTTCATAGACGAGGGGTCTCCCGGGGCCGAGGGCTTGGGCTGGATGGCTTTCAGCTGCGGGCTCTTGGGAATGGACTGAACCACTGAGCCCAAGGCAGGGGTGGAGCCGGGGCTGGCTGCAGGGAAGCCACCGGCCGTCTGTAGGGAGTACAGCTGCTGAGGCGGTATGGCAGTGGCGATGGGCCGCGCTGACTTCATGCCCTTCTGGGCCAGCTTGTCCACCTTGGAGCCGTTACCCGTCTTCTTGGCCCTGTCTTTCTTGTCGTCCATGCCGTCATTGCTGGCCTCATCTGTTAGGCAGGGCCCGTCTTCGCAGCCGTCTATGGCCATACCAACTGCCTCCGGGTCGGCCTCGCAGGGCTTCTTTTTGCTCTGCTTGGAGCCAAATTTCCCAGAGGAGGGCGATGGAGTCTGGGCCTCGAAGCCCCTGCCCTTGGGTGTGACTGAGCGGGCCGGGGACAAGCAGCCCTTCTGAGAGATGGAGGCACCGTTGCAGCTGCCCGGATCGGGGTGGAGAGTGGAGTCCTCTCCGTACTCACTGTCCCCATCCATGTCCAACTTCATGTCATCGTCGTTGTGGGCACGGGCCTGGTGGTACTTGAGGCCGTTAATGTGCTTGTATTTCTTGTTGCAGTTGGGGTGCGGGCAGTCGATGAGCACTGGCGAAGGGCAGTTGCGGTCGAGTTGTGGCGGGGGAAGGGGCTCTGCCTTAATGGTGGGAATGCTGGGGAGGACGGTGTGGGCCACTCCTCTGGGGCCGCTGTTGGAGTTGGTGCGCATGCGCTTGCTGCCCTTGGTGTCCTCAGAGCTGGAGTTTGGCTCCATGTCCGAGGCGGGCTTGTTCTTGCGCTTGTTGGCCGACGACGAGCTGGCCTTGACATCCTCCGTGTTGCTGTTGGGCGGTGTGCGGCGCTCCGACGATGTCTGGCTGCCCCGCCGGCTCTTGCTGCTGTTATTGGCGGCGCGTGTCTTGCTGGTGCCGCTGCCCTTATTGTCTGAGGAGTTGCTGTTCTCGTTGACAGGCGTGTTGCCGTTAGGCCTCATCCTCTTCCCCCGGCCCCGGCCGTTCCTCATCTCCAAGTCGCTGGTTGGGGACTCACAGAACCTAAGAGAACCGAAACCAGAGAATTAAACCTATTGGCCATTAGCCAAACCCCCCCCCTCCTCCAACAAGAGAACTCACTGCCATCCTGAAATCCCCACCAACAGCCATAAGGAACTGTCACAGTGGATAGTGGATATGAAACAATACAAGCCAAAGGTGTTGAACCACTCAATTGAGCGCTCTCAATCCCGTTGCATCTCTCTCTCTAATATCACCGATTCCAGAGGGCTCTTTTTTTTTATTTGTATTTTTTTTAACAGGCCCCGGATGTGTGCCGGATTCTGATCCTCTCGTTATCCCCCCCAATCTCGACAGCCCAATGTGTTCTGACAGATGGCCAAGCGCCACGGGGGCACGGACAGATTAGGCCAGGGTGACGTGGCAGCTGATCAGATAGGAAGATATAACATCCCCCCCTTTACACACCAGCCAACAGGGAACAGAGCGGCAGAGACGGAGAGAGGGAAGAGTCACAGAGTTCTATCAAAAAGACGCGTTGCACGGCAGGAAAGGTGGCTGCAGTGTAGATCTGATCTGGAACGATGGCACCTGAGGCAGTTTTTTTCCCTACATGAACCACTGACAAATCGCAACTTGGATTATGGATGAATACAGAGTTAAATGGCACGAGAAGATTACTGCGTGGCACACAAAGCTATGGAGATGAAGGACGATTGCTTACAGCACTATAGCAATTGTTAATCTTACTTAGCAACACATGGTGAAACAATTACCTATCGACTCTTTATATTCCCATATTCACTGTAGGGTTGGGGAATATTATGATAGCATCGTCTATTGACGATGACTGACGACATCGTGATGCGACAGATGTTGGTTCAGCATTTTGCCCATTCGCTATAACCTATTTCTTTAAATATGGTATATACAGAACTCAAGAGAGGATTGTAGGCCAGACAGAGTGGAGAATTCCACCAAAGCAGCACAAAATGTCCATAAAATATTGTTTCGCTCTCTCTCTCTGCCGGATGCATGGGCCTTAAGGAAGGCAAAGAGTGTGCAATTTTAGCAGTCTTCTGCCACGATTTTGCCGTCCCAGACAACATTTCTGCATCTTGGGCAAATCCTTAGGTCGTAAACGATTGTCGGACGTCTTGGCTCGTTCATTGTGACAGGGTCTAAGGTCTGACGCTTAAGTTCTGGCAGTGTCAGAAATGCTTTGCAAGAAGAACGATTTCCCTAATAACCTTGTTTACATGACACGTCTGAAATCAGGCGGGATGAACGCACAAAAATTGTCAATCAAAATAAACAATCACCGTGTTATTTTTGGGAAGCTTATTTGATTCGGAGAGATAAAAAGTTGCGCATGGGAAAACTATTTATGAGATGCACATTTTCCTCGAACTCGTGCATAAGCATAGAAGGAGACTTGCTGCTGCTGCTGCTGCTGCTGCTGCTGCTGCTGCTGCTGCTGCTGCTGCTGCTGCTGCTGCTGGCACACAGTCATTGTACGTGTTTAGTCGAAGTCTATGAAAGGCTCAGCCAGCAGTATGGTGCCTCTTGACAGGATCGATGGCAGAGGAGAAAACTCCTGTGTCAGCGGGGGGGGGGGGGGGGGGGTTCTGATACCCTATGATTTTTCATTCATAACGGCTGACACCCGAGGACAAGAAAAGCTATGGGGGAAAATCTGCATACCAATATCTGTCTATTTTCAAGTGTCTGCCAGACTGCATGTTCTGTTTGAACTTGTGTGTGTGCATGCGTGGGTTTGTACGTTTTGAGTGAGTGTGTGTGTGTGTGTGTATATGTGTGTGTGTATGCGTGGGTTTGTATGTTTTGAGTGAGTGTGTGTGTATTTGAGTTACTGTATGCTTACCTTGGCGGGGCCCAGTCGTGCCTTGTGCAGTCAAGGAGGGTTCCCACATATGTCTTGTTTCTCCAGGTCACGTTTACCACCAGCATACCTGGGAGGAGGAGGAGAGAGGGGGTCACGATGAGTAATGACGATTACAGAAGAATTGCCATCTCATGTCCTCCTCCATCAGCCAAGAGTCTAAACCACCACGCAACAAACACACAATAAAACAGGTCATATATTATTTGCAAAAATGCGTATATATCGTACACAGTATAGACTGGTAAACATACAACACCGTGCTAAAAATCATTGGTTTCATATCAATTTCTAAAGCGAAAAAGATGGCACTAAGCAACATTCAGGTCAATCTGAAATGAATGGCATCTCAGAGTATTGAATAAAATAGTGGGGACTGTTTAGCATTCAGCATGCTGCAAGCTGGTTTCCCTGTCGGAACTGCTGACAAACACACCTCCCCCCTCCATTAGAACAGAGCAGTTCCTGATTACAACCTAAGAGCAGCACAGTACACTGACAGACGGCCATCCATTTGTATGCAGCTGAGCGAGGGACGAATGAGGAGGGGAAAAAAACAGGGGCATGGTGTCCTCCATCTGACATTACTGCCTGCAGACTGCAGAGGCTCCACAGGAGAAAAACAACAACATATTTTCGTGCCGGGGAAGGAAAGAGCCGAGGCTGTTATAAAAGACTTCCCTGGTCGTGAGAGCCCAGGTCTGTCGCCTTCAATTTGTCTCTCGAATGGTTTGCGCATTGGATGGCAGACACTTTGATACTAGAAGAGTGGAGGGTTGAAGCTCAGCTCATCCGTGCGCTTGGCTGCTGAGAGAAACTGCCATGCGCTCTTGGACCACTAGGGGGCAGTTGGTATCACAGGATGAGCTTCCATTGAATCACTACCACACACACACACACACACACTCCATTTCATTGAGACATTCCCCCGGGGGCTTGTCTTTCATAATTGACCTGAACTCTGTCAGCCGACCGTTTTGCCTTTGCAGTGTCTCTCATAAATCTCAGTCACAATGATTGTGTTTACACAGGACATTCAAGATAATGTTGCCTAACTCAAGTGTACAATATTGTTTTGGTTTCAAGAAAGGGAATATGCACAATTAACTTGAATGACTAAACGTTTTACAACAAGATTTTCACTATTATACGCCGTGCATGTTTTTGTCAGAGCAGCAAAACGCCAATAGAACAAAAGTTCACTACATTACAATGAGGAAAAACAAGCCGTTCAAACAAACAATGATAAATGTGCGTGAGTTTATGTCCAGGCAGACGTTACGCAGAACCGCCTTAGTAGCAATTATCCCATCTGCGATCAGTTAGCATGACATCAGCGCGTTGCTGGAAAGGTAACCATGCAAGACAAACAAAGGCCTCTGTCAATTCCATGTCATTTACTCTGGCGCGCAAATGTTATTTCAAATGGCCTGCAACGCTGATGTGCAACACCGGAGCCTTGTAAAGAAAGTCTGAGCCAAGGCATACAAAAAATAGAAAATCTGATTCGGTCCATTTCTGAGCTTATTACACACACCATTCATGTAGTCCCTGAAATCACATAAGTGCTTTAAGCAGGTGAGGGAAGTCCCTAAATTCACATACAGAATTGTAAAAACACAGGTGTGGGTTGAAGTGTGTGAGCTGCGTGTGTGTGTAATATGAATAAGTAGAACCTAGCCTATGTTCTCGTAGCCACAGCGTGAGGGAGAGACAAGTGGTAAAAAAGCCCAGACAGTGCTGCTTTTCAGGCCTGAAAGCCTGCAGCTCACGTCGATCCTCTCCCCTGATAGTGACCTCTGTGTGTGCCAGATTAATCGTTGGCGGTAACCCGAGTCTGCCAGCATTAAAGCTACATGTCTGACAGCGTCTTGAAGACTAATTCCGTTTTTTAAGAAGCTCAGAGAGCTCTCGGCCCCTGCCTCCGTCTCCTTTTTTAAAATGTTTAGCTTGGAATGCAGTAGTTGTTGCTGGAAATACTGCCGGTTTCTCGACCTGCAAAGCCATTGTTCTTACCCTGGTCTTTCACTTTAGTAAAGATAGAAACTCATTAGTGTGAAACTGATAAGACACAGAAAGCAAAGATGTAAACAAAGTGATCTCCGTACTTCCGCATGTTGAGCTTCGAGGGCTGCTGGGGTTTAGACCGACAGATAATGAGTTTATTCCTCACTGAAGAGATAAGGGGCGGGGTTGCGGTGGGGGGGAAGGGCTGGCTGGCGCACTGGACAATGAGAAAATTCAGAGATGACTCGTCTCCATCTGTTGTAGCGTTAGCCTAGCTTTAGTATAATATAATGCCATTTAGCAAGCGCTTTTACACAAAGCAACTTACAGTCATGCGTGCATACATTTTACATATGGGCGGTCCCAGGGAATGAACCCACTAGCCTGGCGTTATTGGCGCCATGCGCTACCAACTGAGCTACAACGGACCAGGTGACCCACCACACAAAGCACTGGGGAGTGTTTCAAATAGAAAACAACAAACAAAAACCTCACTCACTTCCACACTACACATAACCCCCCCAGGCACTGAACCTTCCCAGAACAGAGTCTGAACATGGAGGGAGACTACGCAACATTAAGTCTTCTCAGGCTAAACAATACAAATGTGTGTCAGTCTCTCTCTTTCTCTCCGTGTGCAGATGTGTTTCCCCTCCCAGCGAGTCTGCCTGGGGTGTTTAGGGCTTGTATAAGTGAGACAGTCCTGTTGGAGAGTTGCTCATTGTAGAGAGAGAGAACGCCTGGCTGTTTTTTTTCATACTTGCGGTGTGGGACTGTCAGTGGCTGTTTTGCATACCTCTCAGCAGACTGCGCCTGCCAAGAGCAGCAAACTGGAGCAGCAGACAAGCCCAAACTCAGACAAAAAGCTCAGCTCGCTGGGGTTTTCACTCATCCAGAGAGCATGAAGAGCAGATCTCCGGATAGGGTTGGAGGATTTGGGGGCAATTCCTTTTCCTTCTTCATGGCTGAGTTGCAAATCTTTCAGGACTTTATAAGGGTGTGTGTGAGTGGATGTGTGAAGGAGTCAAGTAGTCTCTGTGAACTAGGCAACCAACCCCCCCTCTGAAATCTCTAAATCCCCCACTTGCTCCATCTTGGTTTATCTCCTTTCTCACTGTTTGCTAAAAACATCTGCGTTAGCCTGGCACATTTGTATCAAACTGAGGAACCAGAAAGGTCCAGAAAGAGTAAGTAGACAAGAGCAAAAGAGAAAGAGACAAGAGAAATGTAGACAGAAAAGAGCACAAACAAAGTGAATTGGCGAGATGCACTGAGTGAGAAAGAAGCTAGGAGAGACATGAACCGGTTGGCCCCATGTTGATTCTTAAGTGCAGCAGCTAGGAACCTTGTCATTTCACATCCCTTCCCCTCCCACTACCCCCGCAGAGCAACAAAGACCACCTCCACCACCACCTCCAGCCCTGCTCCCCTAACCCCTCCTCGCCTCCCCCATCAAAGGCCTCCCTAATGGCAACAAAGAGCTGACAAGCTCCCAGAGGGAGCCTGGGGGTCCGGGGGCCTCTCCTGACTGGGTCACCAGTTTAATAATCTTTACCCCAGTGGACGCCCTTCCATTAATGGGTGGGCATGGTCCCCGTAATCCTCCTCCCTTGCACCCTTGAGGCCCCCCGGACCCCACGGTGGGTCAAGTCTACAGGCACTCGGAGGCCCCCAGGGCACTGTGACCCCTGCTACCGGGGGCACCGTTCTCATTTAACTTGTCGTATTATACTTTACCCATTCATCCAACTGCAGGTCAAATAGACTACAGTGGACAAAAGCCATCTATGTAAGTGGAGGAAGGGCGAGAAAAGGGCCTGTGTTATTGTCACCCCGCTAGTGCACAGTCCTAGCCAGCCTGAGAGACAATGTTCTCAATGGTTGTCTAAAAGGCATTGTAATGACGGGAGCTGTGTGGGATTATGTAATATCTTTGACAGTGCTGACAAGAGTGGGACAGGATTATGAGTGTTTGATAAAAGGCCTTAATCTGTTTGCTCAAGTGAGGAGGGGAGAAGGAACAGTGGCGATCAACTGCAGGGATAAATGAATAAAATCCCTTTCCTGTTAAATGGTAACTGATAAACTCCACCATCGTGACTCAGCCTTTCTGTGGCATTGGATTACACTCTCCCACACACAAAGCTAGCTGGAACATTATAGCTTTGACTTTGGTGCTTAGAGCTGAAATCTGTGGTGGTGCTGGGCTTTCAAAAGTGATCATGTTATCATCTTGTTCCAATAAGGACAAAGCCTTCCCTTACGAAAAAAGATTGAAGTCAGAGTGCAGTTCAACTGCAGTACAATGCAGTATAACTGCAGTTATTCCACAATTACTTTGACCAAAATACCACAGTCGACTGCAGTTACTGCACTTTCCAAACTGCTAGATTTTTTGTAAGGTTTAACACAATATGGCACTTCAATTAAATGTGTCTCTGTAAACGTGCCAATATGGATACCTCAGGCGCTTCTCCTATTTTTGTTCAAATAATTGGACGTAGCCTAAAAACTGACATTTGGGTAGGTAGACGACGTAAACTTGTTTACCCCAGGAACAAATTAAAATATACCACCTCAGCAAGCGTCGGCAAATGGACGGGGTGAAGTTGCCATACACAACATATGTGACGTCGATAAGGTCTTGATCCTGTGGCGCAGCGGCTACGGCCACTGCCTCCTCGTGACGAGCGGGATCACATGACCAGGGTGTGGGGGTCTCCCACTGGAGAGAGCTCCTCTTTTGTAATCACCCCACTAGTCATTCAGCACAGCTGAGTGACCCGCTTAACGGGAAGAGGAGAGTGAGAGAAGACCCTTTCCCCCCCCCCAGGTTCCTTTTGAGGGCCTGACCGTCTCCCGCCCGTTCCCCCGTTGTACTAGTCCTTATGAACTGTTCTCATGTGTCTGGCCATTGACCACACACACACTGTGTACCTTTAAATCTCCATCTCAAAATGTCAACATCTAACTAAACACATGTATTCACTGTGTTAGCCACTGTGTTCGCAGAGTTGACCTCACCACCCCAATCTAGCTTTTTTAGTATGCGTATGAAAATCATTTGAGTTGTCAACAATGGAGAGGGGGAGGGGAAATTGTCATCCGGCCAGTGTCAAGTTTGCTTCAAAAACTGTCTAGTGCAGCGGGGCTGGGTTGGAGCTGGACTAGGCTGAATATACACTAGGGCTGGCTAGCTGCCTCGCTGCGGGTTGGTCCGAACCCAAGAACGAGTGAGAAAGACCATGGATGGAATGAAGGGAGGTCTAACTGGACAGATGGGGAAGACTGATTGAAAAGGAAAGAGAGAGCTGAGAACGGAGGCCAAAACCACAGCTCTGGGAGAGGCAGAGTGAAAGACTGAGGGGTGTAGTGGATGAGTAGCGAGCACGCTCCGAGCGGGCTTCACTGACACACGAACCACCGAGTGAATAAATGCCAGGGAAACTGCAGAATCCCCTCAGGGCTCCTAGCAGTGTGTGTGTGTGTGTGCATGTGCATTTGTCTGTTCAGACCGGCTCGCCTACATAGACAAACTAGACATTCCCAGTTTCCATCATCATTACATTCTTAGTGGACAGGGACAATAGCAAGCAGCGGTACCAGCTGTTCTCTCTGTAGTAACATCTCATGGGACTTTCTGACAAGCCAGGTTGGACCGAGTGACAAGGCTGAATTTTGAGCTCTGAGCTGGAAGGGCTTTCTCAGCTGTGAGGCCCAGAGCCGCCTCTTAGCGGGCTTCGCAACCAATTGTTTCAAACAGCGTGGCAGTGCTCCAACCATAAATATTTCACTCCCCACAGTTCTCTCCACTGCTCAACTCTCCGTTCCCTCCTCCTGCACATTTTTTCACCATTCTTTATCCAAACAACACGAAATTCTTCAGCAAAAAAAAAGCTGGCGTGCTTTCAATGTTGACTTAATCCCCAAATCATAACACATTAAATAAAAAATAAGGCCGGGTGCAGACGCTCGTAGCCATGGCAACCCCACAGTGGGGGCGTGAGCGTGGGTCTTGGCAGTTTCTCTTAGTTGCTCTCAAACCTCTGACAGAGGTCTGCTGCCGGGTCATTGGTGTGGGCACTGCCTGCACTGTGTTGGCACACTGTCTGCCTGACTTCTCCCTGGCATGTAGCGCCAGCCGGCCCTGCCGTGAGGGGAGTGCTGGTGGGGTGGTGGCTTTTCTGGGCGGCACTTTATGGGCACTAAACTTTTAGAGCAGTGGTTCCCAAACATTTTATAGTCCCGTACCCCTTCAAACATTCAACCTCGAGCTGCGTACCCCCTCTAGCAACAGGGTCAGCGCACTCTCAAATGTTGTTTTTTGCCATCGTTGTTAGCTTGCTACAAACACACTATACAATAAATTTATTAAACATAAGAATGAGGGTGAGTTTTAGTCACAACCCGGCTCGTGGGAAGTGACAAAGAGCTCTTATGGGACCAGGGCACAAATAATAATCATCAATCATTTTGCTCTTTATTTAACCATCGTACATATAAAAGCATATTTGTTAAGCGAAAATTGTGAATAACTCACCACAGGTTAATGAGAAGGGTGTGCTTGAGAGGATGCACATAACTCTGCAGTGTTGGGTTGTACTGGAGAGAGTCTCAGTCTTAAATCATTTTCCACAAAGTCTGTGCCTGTATTTAGTTTTAGTGAGGGCCGAGAATCCACTCTCACATTGGTACGTGGTTGCAAAGGGCATCAGTGTCTTAACAGTGTGATTTGCCAAGGCAGGATACTCTGAGCGCAGCCCAATCCAGAAATCTGGCAGTGGCTTCTGATTAAATTCAATTTTCACAGACCCGCTTGTCGTAGTTTCGACGAGTCTCTCTTGTTCAGATATCGGTAAGTGGACTGGAGGCAGGGCATGAAAGGGATAACGAATCCAGTTGTTTTTGTCATCCGTTTCGGGAAAGTACCCTGTGTAATTGCGCACCCAACTCATGCAGGTGCTTCGCTATATCACATTTGACATTGTCCGTAAGCTTGAGTTCATTTGCACACAAAACATCATACAATGATGGAAAGACCTGTGTGTTGTCCTTGTTAGTGCAGACAAAGAAGAGCTCCAACTTCTTAATCATAGCCTCAATTTTGTCCCACACATTGAATATAGTTGCGGAGAGTCCCTGTAATCTTAGAAGCAGATCATTCAGGCGAGAAAAAACATCACCCAGATAGGCCAGTCGTGTGAGTAACTCGTCATCATGCAAGCGGTCAGACAAGTGAAAATTCTGGTCAGTAAAGAAAACTTTAAGCTCGTCTCTCAATTTTAAAAAATGTGTCAATACTTTACTTTGCCCCTTGATAATCAGCGCACTTCTGTATGTTGTAAAAGTGTTACATGGTCGCTGCCCATATCATTGCATAATGCAGAAAGTACACGAGTTCAGGGGCCTTGCTTTAACAAAGTAAACCATTTTCATTGTACTGTCCAAAACGTCTTTCAAGCTGTCAGGCATTCCCAAGCAGTAAGAGCCTCTCGGTGGATGCTGCAGTCTACCCAAGTGGCGTTGGGAGCAACTGCTTGCACGCGCTTTACCACTCCACTATGTCTCCCTGTCATGGCTTTTGCGCCATCAGTACAGATACCAACATGAGCAGCAGCTACGTTTGGCTTCATACGGACAGTTAGTGGAATTCCTGCGAGATAGTAACGGTTAATGTGATTGGTTGTTAATTATTTGACTAGACTACCTGTATTTGACACTGTGTTGGTTATTTTGTTGAACACTAGATGTCTTGTTTCACTTCCAAAAATAAAATGAAACCAACTCAGGCGAGAGAAAAACCTCACCCGTTGGGAAATATAAACGGACTGTTTGAAAATGTTTAGAAAAAACCACTGACATTTTAGAATCATCAGCAGCAGTATGTGGGGAGACTGGAAGGGGCTGACGATGCTACAACAGCGAGCATGACCCCCGGAGGTCAGGGTCCAATCCCCGCAGGATTTTCATTATTTCCAGGCCCAGCATTGCTGCCAAATGCCACACCTCTCTACCTGCCGAATTTCTCGCTCTTCCCAGCAAGCAGAGATGTGTGAGTGTGGAATCCCTGGCTGCTTTGACTGACGGTGTGTCTGTGTGTTTGTGCTTAACCCATAAGAGTCTAAGCCCTGTCTAAGCTGCGGGAAGGGGGGATCTACTAAGCTCTATGGAATTGTTTTAAGAAGGTCATACCAAGTATCATTTTGCTATTTGATAAAACATTAAGAGCCCTTGAAGTACCCCCCCCCCCCAAAATAAATAATATATTTTGGCCTTTGTCTCTATGAACGCATTGAATAACAGATCCAAAGGAATGTTGTTCTGAAATACATATTAGTGTGTAGCCATAACTGTTTGGAAGCTACAGACAAAAGTTGGCAGGTCGGCTGTACCGACTTCAGACGAGTCGCAAAACGGAGAACACCATCGTGTTTGTGAGAGTCTCATCTTTCCATAGGGGCCATAATAGTTTTGTAGGCCAAACCGTTCAGACGCTGCAGACGATTTTGTGAGAAAACCGATTTTCGGGATGTCTCATGGTCTGACAAACACGCTCTCACTCTCCTTTCACTGCAGGGAAGTGTGACATAGAACGATTGATATGCATTTTTGGTATGCCAAAAATACTGATATCTCCAGCTTATTATCTATCTGTGGAAGACCATCTCCAATGAACTGCCAGCTGCCTGAATTGTTCATTTTTTTTTTTTCTTAAAGCGACTTGGAGATTCTGTATTAGAAACGCTAGCTATATAAAGCAAATTTATTATTGTTATTATTAGTCATATGAATGTGTTTTGCTATTTTTCTGATAAATAATATGAAAAACAAGGTAGTGTTAGAGGGCGCTTCTCGTCTAAGGTCATTTTAATGGCATGAGCTATTCTTTTTATTACGCAAATGAGAGTTCCAAGGGGGCACAAACATCGACCTTAGGGGGTTAAACGAGCATGTGTGTGCATCAGGGGTGGCGCCTCCAACCCAGCCTGCACTTCATTCACCCTGTCAGGTCCAGCATGGGGCTGCTCATTTATCTACATGGCAAAATAAAATAAATACTGCACGGCTAAGAAGGTCAGCATTCAGTAATCAAATATCCCTAGCAAAGGTTGGTGTCCTTTATTAGAGAACGAATAAAACAAGGCGACCCACTTTAATTAAGGAAGCTGGGGATATGGAGCTGATGAGCTGAGCGATGTGCAATTGCACCAACAAGGGGGAAAATACGCAGAATATATTGACTAACAACGCGTATTAAAATCGGCAGCCTCTAGCGCCTTAGAAATCCGTGAAGAGGCAGATGACGTCACCGTGTGGGAGGGGGGGGGGTAACCTTGCCTTGCCTGCTCTCCTTCCACACTCCTTGCATCTCTCTTCTGCTCTAAAGCAGATGCTGTTGAGCCTCTGATGTCGATGGCCTATTGTTTATCCGAGAGGCTGCTCCCAGTGCTTACTCTCCGCGTTCGTCAGGCGAGGAGGAGTGGGGGGGGGGGGGGGGGGGGGGGGGCTGCTGCGGTAGGAAGAGTCCTGGGGGGGGGGGGGGGGGGGGGGAGGCAGCTAACGCCGCATGAGCCACACGGCGACCGCCTCAAACGAACCATTGAATCAATACTAGAGGGAGAGGAGGAAGAAGGGTGGGAGACATAGTAGAGGGGAGGATGGGATGAGGAGGAGAGTCGCTCTCTCTCAGCAACCGCCACAGGGTGAACTGTGAGTTAAGCCGAAATCGCACAGAGAAAAGCTGTCAACTGCGTCAAAATGTGTATGCGCGAGTCAACCGACGTACACTGCCTAGCGCGTGCCAATGTTATTGTCATGCCAATCCATAATAAACAGTTGTACTTGTTTTGTTCGCTATGTAGCCCTTGTGAATGATTGTTGCGTGTTCCTTTTGACTCACCTTGTACGTCCTACGGGAGCGTCCGTACCTGCCTGTGTGAGGAGAGTTGTAGCTAAGACACCCGAGCAGTTTAATAAAGAATTTAGCGAGTCTCCTTCTTTCTACATAACAGTATTCTCTTTTGAAAGCGGGAGTTTCTCGAGTTTCCCAGCCGTGAAAGGAATGCCTGTGATCAAAATCCACACAGATGGGCATAGCGTCATTCCCCCCCATGTATTGTTGGCACTGGCAGTTAAACTTATCAACACTAAATAGGCACTTTTTAACTATACATGTCACAATTCCAGATGCAACAATGCATAGTCTATTTTCTGGCAATTTATTTGCTCATTTGACCAGCATAGCTTTATAAACAACCAAGTCTCGTTCTTCTACATACAGTAAACAGTATTCTCTTGAGTCCTTGAGTTTTCCAGCCGTTGAAATCAACACAGGTCGGATGCAATTGTTTTCAAATATATATAGCCTATTTGACTGATAAACCTTAGCTTACAGCCCAATACATTTGAAACTACATCTTTAGTCTACTTAGCATAGGGAAGATCATAACGATTCCTCTAATTCCTTTTCTACAAACGACACATGCAATTGATCAGCTCATTTTACCAGCATTGCTCTGCGTAGAAGTGAGGAAAATAGACTTGCTTTCTAATTTGACACGCTACGATGCCATAGACGCTCACTGCCCATCTGAATTCTCTCATTCAGTCATATGCATTCTATTTCCGGCGTGAGCACGGGTCGTTCGCGTACTGTGTTGTCACACCATGGCAGTGGGGGTGATGGAATGCGCGAGAGAATGCGGGCGAAGTGCCTCCTGACAACGTTCCGCTTGCCGGTAAATCACGGCCATTTGAATACGCTGCTGCGAGTCTGACCAGGGCCATTAGCGGGGGGGATAAACGACCGGCCCGACGCTAGCCACCCTCGGGATCCTCTCTGTTGATGCATTTCCCGATAAAGCTCCAGATACTCCGGAGCCCTGATTTATTCATGGCCCTTAAAGAGGTTGGGAGTAAGTGGCTTGCAGATAGCACCACCTCACTCAGTATCAAGATGGGGGGGTGCGTTGCTTTTTCCCCCTTCCTCCGGAATCGGATAGGTTTGTAAGCGACTGTAAACAACACTGTGGATGCGCCATGTGTTCTACCACCCCTGCGCTGAATCATTAAAAGGCAGTCTGGTGTGCTGAGTAGTCCTTCACTTTAAACACATTAGCGGGCCTGTGGGGGAAGAGCTAGCTGTTCCTGCGCCCGGGGAATTGCTCCCCGACGAGAGACCAGAAGCTTTTGTGAAATGAGGTTTCAAATCTGTAATGGCTAAGTGCTGCCATGGTGATGAAAAAGAGGAGGCGGCTGAGGCAATTTCTCGTCGAGTCGTCGACTGCCTCTGCTTCCTTTCTCCATTAACAAGCGAGGGAAGAGGAGCAAAGTACTGAGAGTAGACCGGCTCACTGGGAGAACACACAATAAAGCAGACAAGACCCTTGGCCCTCAGAATGCTGATAAGCTAGCTCCAATTGTAGGCGATGGTGTAACTACAATAACCGCCTAATGCACCTCTTTGAAGAATGTCTCTTCTGCATTAATCAATGAATTATTCATCCAAAGAGGGCTTACAGATGAAGCCTATTTATGGCAGAGGATAAACGAAAACAGAACATCTTGCTTTTCCCCTCCATCTTGGACCTTTTATCGGGACGTCCTACATAAAATATAGGCCGAAGGATTTCAGTGGGTGAGCACACACTTAAACCACTGAACTAGGGTTCATCATGAAATAAATCCCAGCCAACATTTCCTTTTTCCACAAAAAAATTAATAAATCCATACACATTGTTTATCCCTGTATTCCCTTTGCCCGGAGATCAGTCCTTACCGTCCTCGGTCTCCTGCCAGACAATGCCCTCCAGGTTGACGCTGGTCCCGGGCTCGCAGGGCCCCAGGCACTCGGGATCAGTGGCCAGGGCCACGTCCGTCGTGTTGGACGCCACTGAGCGAGTGCGCACCATGATCTGCTCACAGGGCGAGGCGATGCTTTCATTGCGGTTGCCCACCGGCGCCAGGAGATGGAGGGGTGGAGGGCTGGGTGTGGAGACCAGAGACTCCATCTGCACCGGGAGAAAGGAGAAATTTTGATTAGAGATAACATGATAAACAAAGCTGACATCGATATGCTTAACGTGGTCTATGTCCACACAAAGGAGGCTGGCCTACATTACGATAGGCACAACGAAATGTGTAGGGTGGCAAGAAATGATTAGGCTAGATGCTCTGATACAGTGGTAGTCAGTAGCAGTCATTGCTTGTTGTTGGCAGCAGCTGCGGCGTTTCCCCTGCTGTGTCAATGTTGCCCATTGAAGATGAGGGTCATAGAGATTGAAACCCCCCTGCGGAGCCCCCCCCCCCTTCTCTTCAGCATACTGGCTCAGCTGCAGCACTGACAGTGCTGCTTCCCCTTCAGACCTGAGCTCTCAGCCTCTCACAAACCCACTGAACCCGCCTGGATGCCTGGGTTATTTGAAAGGGAAATTTCATCGTGGGGGAATCTGGATTTGTTTTGATCATGTCCATGGGTCACTCATTGCAATTCTCATTGCAACCCGCTATTGGGACAAGAGAATCGTCTGGAGTCACCTCATCTAAAGAGCTGGCTTTATGGGGGTCTAGCTAGGATGCCTTCTCTCCTGCTGTGTGAGCTAGTCAGCCATATTCAGAGAGCCGTGGTGGAAGTAACACTCCGCTAGCTTATTTAACCTTGACGGTGGGGATCATTACCATCCTCCATCATTATTATTCATGGCTGAGGACATTTAAGTGCACCGAATCATTAAAACATAAGCTACGGCTGTAATAAAGCACCCTTTTCCCCATTTCTTTTTCTCAGCTGTAGCTTCGGAAGCCATTTGATTTTGAAAATGTTATTGCTAGTTCTCGCTCAGCGTTGAGCGGGAGGAGGGGGGGCAACTTGGCAATCTAATTAGTGGTGTTTATTGACTCGCCCCACACATGAAAGTGCAGCATTTAGTAAGAGATCTCTTTTACCGTGAAATCAAACCCAAGCATAGCGGGGGAGAACAACAGACTGACATAGCAGTACTAGGCTTATGTTCCAAACAGCGACATTACCAAAACCAAACACCAAAGAAAACAGTACAGTAGAACAATCAGTACGGTGTTAGAAACGTCAACAATGAGGCCATACTTTATGTAATGAGGTCTTTCCTATTTACTATTCCGTGAGGTAAGGGAAAATATGTACAAGTAAGACTACTCCTAAAACTACACTCATCATATAATTGCTATTTCAACAAGAGTATTGATGGGACTTTAGGGAGAATTGTTTAAGACATCGCAATTGCTTGGTGTTTACTTACAATGCAGAGAGGAAGGTGCATGTACGGTGGCAAGTAGCCTAGCGGGTAAGAGCATTGTGGCAGTAACCGAAAGGTTGGCTAGTTCGAATCCCGAGCCTACAAAAAGGTGAAACATCTGCTGGTGTGGCCTTGAGCGAGGCACTTAACCCTAATTTCGCCAGGGTCACCGGTGACAATGGCTGAACCTGGCCGTGACACCACTCTCCGAGGGTGTCTTAGTGGGAGTTGGATATGCAAAACACATTTCCAATTCACACGTGTATAACACACACTTGTACATGTGTGAAATAAGACAAATATAAGCACCCACCAAATGATTATGATCACAAGCGGAGACTCCCTAATCCACTTCAGTCAACCTGGTTTCAATTTACAGCCTTTGGGAAAAGCCTGTGTGTTAAGTGCTTCAAGAGAAAGGTTGAACACACGATAATACTACTTGGAGAAACCAGGCGAAGGTTGCGCTGTGACAGATTCCTGATTCCAGACGCCAACATAATAAATCCTGGAGCTAGCCAAGGAGGAGCTGATGGGGCCGTTTCAAACCGCTGAAAAGCAGGGCTAATCAACGAGGATGTGTTCAATCAAGGCCAATCCGCAGATGGCCTCCCTCACACCACTGTAGAGAGAAAATAGGGCTTGCCCTTTGTTCCCACCACTATCCCAGGGGGGCAACGACCTGTGAACAAACAATGCAATAAGCCCTGGAGCTAGTGGAGCAGGGTGCTGAAAACTACTGGGGCAGTCAGTCAACCGAACCGCTAGTAAACGTAACAGTGTGTATTAATGGAAACCATAGCCAGTATCCGCAGCACTCATTTCTCGAGAATGTACGCCCTTATCGTAGGCAAACCCCTGTGACGGCACTACTTACGTTGTCAACTTTTCAGAGCACACCTGGGATTGTGTAGTACTGTTTGTACTCTAGAGGCTAAAGCGATGTGAAGGTTGACTTGTATGTTTGGAAGGTGGCGTGTAGGCTACAGTGAGTTGTCATGAGCTTCGGCCTAATTTACACAACAACAGATGTGCTGCGAGTATGAGAGTACTGATGAGCTTGACTCTACATCATCACCCTCATTACAAACAAACCCCCATGACAGTGTTGCTTACGGACTGACGAGCCTAATTCATTTGGATAAAAACCAACCCGTCTTGCTGTGTCGGGTAAAATAAAACACAATTGAAGAAGAGGCAAACACTGACTCCACAAAATTTGAAGCGTCTTAAAGCTTTGTATTAAAGGATATTTTGTGAATACAAGCCAGAAAAGTCCTACGTTGAAAAGAACACTTCACACCAACGTGGGGGATGTTTCGAAACGCTGTCACCACGGACGGGGCAACGACGCGCGTCGGCGATAAAACCACCATTAATGACTTCCACACCTAGGTGGTGGATGACACGAGGTATTTACATAAGGTGGCAGCCCACTCGGCAAAGAGGCTCTATTGTGAGCGAGCATACGAGAAAGGGGAGTTGTAGAAACTAGAGAGAGAGGGGTGTAGCCGAGGACGGTCACAAAAGGACTTTTTAGGGGCCCGTTTGTTGGGATTGTTGCTCTCGCCGTGTGTTTTCGGCGGTAAGCAACAAGCTCCCTAATGAATTGAGCAGAGAGAAGTGGAGCCTTTAATTGGAGCGCCAGGCAGCGGCAGCTGGTGCCTTCAGCAGCCCAGGGAGCTCTGGGACCGCCTCTTAAAGGCCCTTGTCGTCAAGGATATCATTGAGCCCTCTGAATATCAGAGATGGCGCTGCAGATGACTGCGGAGTGCAGGGGGCAGGGGTGGGCAGGGAGTGGGGTGGGGGCATTTCAAATGCATTTGGATAGGCTTGTCTTTTCAGAATTTAGATAGTGATTGTTTCTGTGGCGCTACTGTAATTGAGCCAGTCGTGAATGTTGTTGCAGCAAGGCTGGCAGGCTGACACACAAGAAGGGCTCGTCTATGATTAGCATCCAAGAGAGCACAACTTCATCAGTCAAAGCCAAATCCTCCAGTCTGGGGAAACTCCTGTGGTTGTGTGATCACTCACTCAGTGGTTGTCCTTCGATGCTAAATTCAATGTCTCTCTCTCATTCGCTCCATCACCGTGCTGGTCATGACTACAGCTCCCTGGATTTACAGTCTGGCTGTTAAAAAAAAAAATCTGACGACCACACTGTTTGCGAGGGCTCTGTGCGAAGTCACGCTCTCCCATTCCTGGGGCCTGGCGAGAACCGTACCGTCTGAGTGACTCATCACCCCACACCTTGCAGGGGAATTTTCAGGGAACATCTCAATTTTGAGATGAAACTTAACATTTTATACTCTGGCATGAGGCAAGACTTCACTCTCTCCACCTTTATAAAGACTACAGAATCACAGGGTGAATCGCTCAAACCTAAACCTGTTGCCCTTCAGAACCTGAAGACTGAGCCCACCTGTAAAGCTGCTGCGGCAGCCCATCTGCAGGACGTGAACCTCAGTCATATCTCCCTGTTTAATCAGGCTGGGGAGAAGTAAGTGAGCCCATGGCCTCAGACAGGATTACTGGGGGATTACAGTCAGGGCATCATGCTCAGCCACCTGTCCTCCTCGTGCTGCTCTCATGAAACTGATGCTTGTAAAGACAAACCACATTTTTCAATGCCAGAGGCTTAGAACACAGTCAAGTATTTATTTGCTGTTGTCGGCAGGAGTCTCCAGTATGGAAAAACAAGCAACAATTTATCATAAGCTAACGGCTAACGCTTATTTGCAAGTGTAGGCTCCATAGAGACGAAAGCAAACCTGAAAACAGCAGTGATCGAAGAGGAATTCTTCCAACCGTCGACCAAAAGCATGCTTACATACCCTAGCGTCAGATCCTTCCAAACCAAAGATGCTTACGACTGGCTCGAGAGACCACCAAACACAAACCGAAAGCTTAAGTGGAGACACCAGGAAAAGACGGCCAAACAGAAACCCTGCCTATGCATACACTATTTCTTTGCAGAAAAAAAAGGAGGGAGGCCCAGTCTCTAGCCCGGGGGAAGCAGAAATCTAAATGGATACAAAACCTCAGTGGCAGCTCCAACCCGAAGCCTACAACAAAAACATCCAGTATTCCTGGACCGGTTTCTGCTTTTGGGGGATGAAGTGCACTATTAGTGGTCGTTTGTCTCTGCAAAAGTTTTCACTTCGCCAAGCCTGCGCACACACACAATGTGCTTTGCCCACACCCTGCAACCGGGACTCGGAAGATGTAAACGGATTGCGTCTGTCCAACGACAGTTTAATCCCAAACATAAACCGTTTATGGCCTTCTTTTTACTGTTCAGCATATGATTTAAGTATTGCAAATGCAAATTGTTGCAGTGTGCCATGTTTACGAAAAGACTGCTGTGGAGATGTGGGGCTACTAGGTAAAAAGCATTTGAGATTGATTGACAAGTGAAATCATTTACGTGCCCTTAATAGGCATAGGTTCCAATAGAACCACATCGCTGTTCAGTCGATAAATATTGTCTTTATATCAATATACAGCTTCACGAAGCTAATAAGGCCATACCAAAACGGAAAGAAGTGAACGGTCCTATACTTTATAAGCCTTTTAAGGGGTAACACCCCTGCTCATGACTGTTTTTCCACATGTCGTTTTGCTGGCTGCAAAAGACCAGACCCTTGGTCTGCTAAGCCCCTGGGCATTATCTTAAGGGTCCCCACAAACCAGTGGTCTGGAAAGCATCAAACAACCATATCCACTTTCACCCTGGCAGAGTGAGGAGAATCAATGTTCCCTTAGACAGCCTTTCAGAGGCGGAAAACAATCACTCAAAAACAAGGGGAAGGGGGGAAAAGAGGTATGGAAAAGGTCTGTGGCAAAAGACGACTGGTATAATAGGAATGGAATCCCCCCCCCCCCCCCCCACCCACGGAACAAAAAATTAGGTTTTGGCAGGCGAGTGTGTTACAGCCTCAATTCCATCGAGTTCCCAGAACATTCCTCTGCGCCCCCACGCCCTCCTTTCCGCTGCCGGGTAAGTGTTTCAGGTTCAGGAACAGATCCCTGAGGCCCCCGGGTGGGTGATGTCACCTTCCCAACATCCCTCTCAGAGGGGACGGGTCACCCCCCCCCCTGCTGGGGAGGTCGGAGTCAGGCAGTGGTGAGGGAGCAGAGTTCAGGCCGTGTCAGGAGTCTCCAGTAACATCAGGAGAGGGGAAATACATCTGCCATACAAGTCCCCCTTCCTTCATAACGACAGGGGAGAGAAGTGCCCTCTGCCTAGAAACAAAAACAGAGAGAGCGATGGGGGAAAACGATAGGGATGGGGTTGATGCCACAATATTATTTTGGACAATATTATATAGATGGCCAATTGAGATATTACACAAAGCCTGCATCAACATTATGCTAAGTATTAGAAACTAAATGAAAAAAGAAAAATATATGACTTGATGCAAATTAGAAGTGAACAAGAATAGGAAATTAAGCAACAATTCTCAATAATTTCTTTGAGAGTACATTTGTCTTGGTCCACTGGCCTCTAGGCTAATTTGAACTGATTGGAGACATTCTCGTGTTTTTACAGGCTTAAATTAAAATCAGTCACCCACTGACCTTCCCCTGACCTTCCCCTTCTCTGACCCCACCATTGACTGATGCAGGTAGTAAAACACCTGTTGACATAAACGTGGCAACGTGCCTGGGATGCCTTGCTACCAGAATGCTAAGCAACACTAATATATTCAAGGACCTTACTCCTCCCACCCGCCCTCGAGGACAGTTTTTTAAACACCTAACTGAAACGAGACACCCCGCTTAATCTTCGCAAAAGTGTAGAAATAGCACGGCATTGAGAGATCAAAGTGCATCTTTCATCAATCACTCGCAACCTTTCAACTGAACCCTGTTGGTGTTGACAAAGTTGAACTAATGTCACGCTATGTTTAGATGGACCTCTCTCTGAGCAGCCTTTCAGGTTAGGAGCTCTAATCCCAACTGTGTAAACAAGCAGGCAGTGAGGACTTCAAAAGTTCCGGCAATTCAAAAGAGGACGACTTCCAGGCATTTCTCTTTGGATCTAGACATCCCCAAAACGGCCCTTGTCACTTTGATGCAGATCATGAAAAGGCTTGATAACGTTTCCATTTCGGAAACTGGCAGGAAAAGCAAAACATTCTTTTCAACAAGTTTCACAGTCAAGGTATTTTAAAAAAATGAAATAAAGACCTTGGACTATAACTTCTCGCCATAAAAGCAATACTTTCACACCACCAGTCATAACAGTCATTGGCCTAATGGGGGTAGGGGGGGGGGGGGGGGTTATTGACTTAGCAGACGCCCTGCGTAACTAAGTGTGTCAATTGACTTCAGCTTCGTAGCCTAAAGTCCACCATTGAACCAAAACCCGGGAACACCGTGCAAAGAACATGGAGTGTGTTGGAGTTGGCATGCCGAACGGCTTCCCTGTGCATGTCAAACATTATAAATGTAGGTTACATCATTTTAACGAGCTTGCCTCCAGATCAAAGGTTACCACAATTTATTCACTGCACTAGCAGTACCAGAGAGTTTCAAAAATCTGGTGGGGGGGGGGGGGGGGGGGGGGGGGGGCGGCCATTTCACACAGAAGCTGTCCTTTGCAGGACACAGTGCAATTAATCACCGTGCTGTGGTGATACTGTGTAAATCTGTGCCCATTACCCAACATGCCTCCCTTCACCCACACTGGGTCCACTGAGCATGCCCGCACCAGCACTTGGGGGAGAAGTGATGAGTCATGCACAGATGATAGGGCTAGAGGGCTGCTCAACACCTGACACACTGACATAGCCCCTATTAGACACGATTCACACAGCCACTCAACATGACTCGGAATAGCATATGACAAACACACAACCCAGAGATCTGGACAGGACAGATTCAAACTAATATCGTGGGGGTGTCCGATCTCTAAAACAGACCTCGACCACGGAACGTAACCAGAAGTAGCACACTTTGCATTTCTCATATGCCCAGAAACAACAGAAACAACAGTCAATACTGTTACCGCCATTGTTCCTCCGATAAGAAGAGTCTAAATATTGATCTCTCAGTGTCAGAGGAATCAATACAGTCAGTAGCCTTAGAAAGTGGTCTGTAAAAACCCACTACTTTCCCAACAAGTCTGCGCAGAAAGGGGAATGAGTAGTCCGTGTTAATGTTGTGAGTGGTTACACAGTTTCTGTTGAGTTAGCCGGCACCGGGCCAGAACATTCTGACGAAGGCCATACCACGGGGCCCGTGAAACAAATCAGGCACTAACTGCCCATGCCTATAATTAGGGAGGAGGATTGATTGAAAATCTGATTCGTGGAAACACAAGGCTGCCTGTAATTTGAGTTTCCCTGGGCCCTGGTAGCCGCTCTGGTGACCACACTGGAGGCACCAAATTGAGTGGTCGGGAGAGTCTTCTCCAGGCACTTTCAACCAGCCTTCCAAGACACTCTCAACCAGCTCTGCCCCCTCCCTAGTCTCTCATGGAACAGGCCTAACAGCACTGTCAAAACAAAACGACACAGGAGAACGCCTGCCAGTTTCCTGTGACCAAATGTGGTCTTTTAAATGACATGCTGCGTTGTCTGGACTGAAAACCTCAGAGAGACAGAGAAGTGGAAAATGACTAAACGCTAGCATGAGAAAAAAAAGAGAAAAGAAAACCAGCAAAAGCCCACAGAGTCGAAAGTGAAAAGCAGCGATGGGGTGGGGGTTCTGTTTCTTGTCTCCAAGCAACTCTCTAAGCCCGAGAACAAGCCTCAAACTGAAGAGCGAGAAAGAGAGAGGGGAGAAGAAAAAAACAACAAAAGACAACCACCACTTTAATAGCCCCACTGAGTAGACCAGGCATGGCTACACTGAACCCTCCCCCTTGTAACCTAGATTCACGGAGGAGGCAGTTTGTTCATAATTGCCCGGTGTCTCATTAGAGGACAGAAAACATCTTCAAGAGAAGACGCTGCTTGCCAGCATCTGGCTGCCAGCTAAAAGTACGCCTCCTCAAACATGCATCCCACAATTACATACAACAGGCCTTTGACAATTTTTTTCTCCCTCCTTCCCCTTTGAGAGGAATGGAACCAAACGGACATGTTTTCCCGGGCACTCTGCAACGGATGATTGAAAGCGACTTAAAATGGGACTGCAGACACAGCACAGAGAGACTGCCATGTTTTTTTTTTAAAGGCATGGTTTAACAGAAACAACGTTATCCCACAAAAAGACTTGAAGCCCCATTTGTTCAACAACCCACTTCTTTAAAATACCATATAAGGTTTGTATAATTGGCTAGGCCTTTTTTTTGTGAGGTAATGATCGAGACTCCCCAGTTGGTGTTTAGCATGTGAGCGTGGGAGAGCTTGCTGCGGGTGAAAGCAGACACACCACAGAAAGTGACAGGTAAAGGGAAGGTGTGAGAGAACTGCGGGCAGAAATGGCTGACGGAGTCGTGCAAGTCCAGGGCACTACAGAAACCTTTGTTTTACAGTTCACACGCAGAGCCTCCTGCTAGTCAACAGCAAGAGCTGAGCCCTGGCTAATTCAAATCACACCACCTCCCACATTGAGAGACAAAGGGTCAACATCCACCTCAACAGACCCCTTTAACCATTATTGACACAACTCAAAGAGAAGTCTAATGAGAGAGTTGGACATCAATTAAAACTGCCACAGCAAAATAGATTTCAACAGGCAAACAGCATCACAATAAGTCCGACTCTGAATACCTTGCCATCGGCTATTCTTTCTACAATGCACAAAAGGGCGGCAGGTAGCTTAGCGGTTAGAGCGTTGGGCCTGTAACCCGAAAGGTGAAAAATATGTCGATGTGCTCTTGAGCAAGGCACTTAACCCTAACTTGCTCCAGGGGTGCCATACTACTACGGCTGACACTAGAACATGTCACTGTGACAATAAAACATATATATATTTTAAAGGACCAAGCAACATGCTCAATGACTAGGAAGAACTGGTATTCTTCGGTGACCCATTTTATGCTGAGGAGGAGGAGGGTGGGTTCGCCAAACAGCCCCCCCCCCCCCCCCCCCCCAAGGGAGAGGCAGATTGAGGCGGTGCCTTCAGAACAGCTCAGAGAATCCAGCCTCCCTCCCTCATCTCCGGGCCCTTAGCAACAGCCTCAGCCAGCTATTCACCTGTTGCTAAGAGGAAAGAGACTACGCCAAGCCCTCTCACATCCTAACAACATCAACGAGGCAGTGAAACCAAAATAGAACCGTTACTGTACCGAACTAAATGAAACACAATCAAATCAAAGTCTCCAGCCTTTTAAATCAAGCAGCTCTTGAGAAACTAGAACAGACAATAAAAATAAGAAAATTCAATAAAGAGGTCAATTTGATATTCGCTATGATTCTATGGTAAACGAAACCAGCTTTGATTTAAAAGAGAATAATTGTTGGCAAGGCCTTACCTGAAGAGGCCATTCACTGGATTCCTGCTGCCACAGAGGGTGCTTAACAAAAGAGATGCCTTTCTTTACTGCCTGTGGCGATGACAATTCAATTGTAGTTGTGTGTGTGTGTGTGTGTGTGTGCGTACACGAAAGAGCGAGACAGGGAGTGTGTAAGAGAGATAGTGGCTGTGAGGAAGCAAGGACTGGTGGTAACCCCGACAACACCTGTACTTTGCAAGCAGCCAATAGCCTGGTCTCAACAATTCAGCAGAGGCCTTGACTGAGTAGGAGGCACTTGACAACAGAGCAGAGGGGGGGCATTGTTCAATGTTGAGCTACAGAAGGCCTATAGCCAATGGCTGAACAAAAATGACTGTCAATTATAGATCACATGGCAAATTACTGGTTCAACAAAACAGTTGAACGCAGAGGCTTGTTAGTGAGAGAACGCTAGACGTTATGCAATTAAACCGTTATTGTCACTGCGGCTAGGAATAGTCATTACGACAGCTCTCGTTTGCTCTGATGCATTCAACTGTATGAAGCTACCTTCGTCAATTTCCGCTACTCTTGGGTGTCTCTGTGGTTAGGCGGCTAGGCATTTTAGCCTCTTCTCTGTGGGTTGAGGCAGCATGATTGGAGACACAGCCTAGAAGCACACTCGGCTAACACAGACATCAGACAACAATGGGCTCTGTTCAGAGTTGAAAGCCGAGGCACCGAAGCACGGCGCAGGCTGCCTGAATACGAGTGTGCACTCAGGCAACAACCAAAAACAACAACAACAAAAAAACAAGGAAATGGAAGCAAACCCTTGATTTTATGCTCTCGGCCCCCCGGCTAAACGGCGTTGTTGCAGGACTCGAGTTTTCACGAGACATTGTCGACGCCTACATTATGCCCGTTTAGAAATGAACGTGGAAAAGGCGCTGTGTGTGCAGGGCAGGGGAGTCACCAGCTACTCCGCCGAGCGTACAAAGGCAGTGTCTCTACTTACTGAGAGGCTGTGCTCTTTGGTTTAGCCTGCCGTTTAGGTTACATTTCCCTTTGCTCGCCCTAGTTTCAGCATTGATGGATCGCTGCCAGCTCCACCTCCGATGCCTCTTTGCTTTTGAGCCCATGCGTGAAAACAGAATCTGAGAAAGGGAGGGAGGACAGAGTACAAGAGAGAGAGAGAGCGAGTAGACACACTGAGAAGTGTTTGTGTTCCCTGAGAACACAGCCCGGACTACTGGGTGTAATATGACCAGAGACAGCGGGAAGGAAAAGCTTTTCTAACGACGGCATAACAAGCAAAATAGTGTTTCACGGAGAGAGAGTAGAGGGGGAGAAATGGAGGGAAGGGGAGAGAGAGAGAGAGAGAGAGGGGGAGAAATGGAGGGAAGGGGAGAGAGAGAGTAGAGGGGGAGAAATGGAGGGAAGGGGAGAGAGAGAGGGAGGTAGAGAGGGAAGGAGGAGGAGAGAGAGAGGGAGGTAGAGAGGGAAGGAGGAGGAGAGAGAGAGGGAGGTAGAGAGGGAAGGAGGGGGAGAGAGGGAATGGGAGCGAGAGAGTGAGAAAGAGCCAGAGTGAGTGAACGAGAGAGGGGGAGAGAGAAAGCCTTCCGGCTTATCAGTATTCAGGGACAGGAGCCTGCATGAAACCAGAAGGTAGCAAAGCAAGCTGAAAAAGACCTTAGATTGCCTGATAACTGAACTAGAGTTTCACGAATGGCTTGACGTCTTTATTCAGTTTGCACGGAAGGGCATACAAGGCTTTGTGCACAGCAACTCTGACTACATATGCAGAGAGAGGAAAAAAAGAGTTGACACCCCTTCTGCCTCCCACTTGCCTGTCTCTTTCCTCTTGCGGAGAGCCAATTGAGAATTTGCTGCTACCTGAGAGAGTTAGTGCTTGGGGGAACTGGCAGCTCAGTGGTGTATTAAGAAAAGGGACACGGTTGACTACAGCAGTACCTTCCTGTCTGAGAACTGTCTGGCTGGCTAGAACCCAGCAGGTTTTTGCTCCTCTTTTCTGTCAGCCTAGCTGATGACCCCCCCCCCCCCCCTCGCCTGCCTGTTGCCCTACCCCTCCCCCTTCAACTCGGACAGTGGCTGGCTGGCTTGGGGCCTCTGCCTGTAATTGTGTGCTGGTGGTAATGGGAGGAGACTAAACTCAAAAGCCCCCTCCTCCCCCCCAAAAAAACCATGGCCACTTGAAATCTTCACACATCCCGTTCACAAGGGTGTAATTTCACATTAGTTCCGATCTCCGTACTGTACAACATCCCCACCGAGTAACAAAATGAACAGAGCACTTACATTTTGAGATGAGCTGGAGATTCTTGATAAAAAAAAAACTACAAAACCTGTATGAAAGGGTTGTTAGCTCTGTTGCCGGGGAGTTAATTAAGCCAAAGGAATGCCAGTCACACACAGTGCGCCTCAGTCAAGCCCCATCCCAAAAACACAACTCCCAGGCTTCCCTTGAACAAATCCAGATGGTAGACTGGGTAGACTGAGAAAAACAACATGGCTGCTGCTGGAGCGGTGAAGTAGTAGTAGTAGTAGTAGTAGTAGTAAACAGTTCTGGGACACCAAACTGAGAGGCCAATCTGCTGCTCTCACCCGACCGGTCTCCCCGCGACATGTTTCAACAAAGTCCCATCTGTGCTGTGGAAAATACCGGAAATCCCCCTTGCACCCTCCCTTCCCTCCCTCTTCCCTCTCTCCCTACTTCCCGCCTCCTCCCTACCTCCCTCCCCTCCTGACCTCCGGCCATTCCACCAGAGCGGTATTTATTACAATAATAATCCAACATTCTTGTCAAGGTCACCCACCGGAGAGCTCAGTCAGAGGGGCGGGCCGGGCCTTGGAGCACAAAGATCCAGATAAGCAGTGCAGGGCCTCTGACGATCCCCCCCCCCCCCTCTTCTCTCTCTCTGTCCACTGCTTAGTCATGCCCTTATCTCTGCAGTCCTGAGACAGCCCGCTGAGCCCTCGACAAACAACAGCTCAGCACCTCTTCACCTCCGTCAGGGGAGAACACACGGTAAACAACGCCCTGCTGGGATTACTTACCCACACAACAACAGCCACGGCAGTACACAGCGCTGGACCAGAGGGTTTCATACAGATATGATTACCAAACACATCACAGCCAAGGTAACATGCTTTCAGCAGCCAATGTTGAAATTAAAAACCCTACCAGAAGGGGTGGTAACAAAGCAAGACTGCTGAATCCAAACATAAAGAAAATATGCAGGCATTTGATTCAAGAACACTCCCAACGTTGACTGATAGAACTGTACACAACGTTATAAAAAGATCCAAAAGTAGTTGTGTAACAGACTCTTACCTTGGGGCTCCAGTTCAAATGACATCTAGCCTAATTAAATACATGTTTCTCTCAATTCTAGAGGACACAATTATATTTTTAGTTTGGGAGTGAAAATGGGCATGGGAGGAGAAAACAGAGAAGAAAGTAGTGGGGAAGAGAGGGACAAAGAGTTAGAGAAGGTGATAGCAGGGGAGAACGACTGCCCCCTCTTATTAAAGCCACGCAGCTCAAGGCCGACCGCAGTACTGCAGGCATTGTTTGTCAAAAACAGGATCCCCCATTGTAGTGAATGGGAAAATGGCAATCTTCGTGGTCAATCTTCGTGTAAATAAAATACAAATTCTTAGACAATCGGGGTACCTATAATTGCTTCTATTACACCAGGTGCACGTCCTTGAACCGATTATTTTATAAATCGCACAGAAAAAATTCTAAGGATAATTGAGTTGCTATTCAGCCTGCAGTACCCCGGTCGGCCTTCAGCTGGAGTTACTTAATGAGAGGGGGCAGCACTGAGCTAGCCTGCAACGCCACTTTCTGGTGTAGCTCAAACTGCGCATGTTATGTCTCCATGAGATGACATCTGACTTATTTTTGCGCTATTGAGTCTTCACATAGGAATGAATGGTGTTACGTGATCGATGGCTTTGTCCATTCGTATACAGTCATTGGGGGACAGAGAGGGGCCCAGAGTGGAGGAGAAAAGAGGGCTGTCTCGCATTCCAAGCTCTGGCGAGACGACGGCCATCATGCTCCACTGCAGTCCCTGTCCAACTGTAAGACCTTACATCACGCTAGCACTGCAATCAGACACACAGCCAGCCATTTATCGGTCTTCTGAAAGGATAACCATTCCTCTCAGCTCTGCACATCACGAAGCCCCCAAAACACACGTTTCTTTCCCTCCTCTCCTCTCTCTCGTTTACTCCAGCTACCTTTTGGAGGGTCACCGAAGGGTGTTTGGCGGGCTGGCTGATACCGCTCTTCTCATGTAAAGGGAGATGCCACTATAGTACACAATAAAGTAGACAGGCGACACTCCTCCGACAAGTCCCTTTTCATTGCATATCGAGTCCAATGCCATAAAAAGCTGCTTTCTCAAGGTGAGTCCTGTTCATCACTGAGCTCCTTGTGTGAACTGAACCCATCCAGCCTCTTGTCACTGCCCTCTCCCAGAGATGGAAGAGGAGGAGGAGGAGGAGGAGAGAAGAGAGCAGGGAGGCCCCTGTGGGCCCTGGCGACAGGACAAAAGCGGTTTTAACTGCATGTTCGAATCAAGAGAACGTGCTGCCTCTCTTGCCTGTGCCACCTCCCAGGAGAGCCCCAGATGCCCGCCACCAGGTTATTTATAGACGGCATGGGTTTGTTCAGTCTTCGCCTGCGGTTCCTGTTGTTGCAGCAAGCCCCTGGAGGGAGGGGCTGCCGACAGAGTCAAAACCTCCCCCAGCCCCTTGTGAAACACCCCCTCCTCACCTCGCAGTTTCAAACCGCAAGAGAGATTCTTCTGAAAGGGTAGCCAGTTGGCGGTCATCTTTGAAATGTGTGAAGCCAAGAGAGCACAGTCAAGAATATAGTTATATGGACTGGCAGTCTGGTACTTAAAAAAACATTTGTGAAATCAATAAGACAAATGAGTGAAATCAGTGAAATCAATAAAACTAATTAGCTTCTGTAAAAAACAAAAACAAAGGATGTCATATTAACCGAGAATCATATTATCCAAAGTGGCTTTGGTCATTCTTCAGTGTAAGCAGTCTTGCCACAGATAAAGCGCTCTATGCATTCCAAGACTTACACAGCCACTACGACAGCATTACGGCACAAAATGTCCACCAGCTCATGAAAACTCGTTCATATACTCACTCATGAGGCCGGGGACTGGGGAATGCATAAAGCTGCCACTAATCATTTATCTACGGTCTCCATTTCCACAGGGAGTGAGTGAGCCCAGGGGCTGTAAGGAGAGCTGCCGGTCCATGCAATGCCAGGGCCAGGGTCAGACGGGGGGCTGGCACGGGGCCACAGGGCCATCTTATTTCAGTGTCTGTCAGGTTGATACCAGCCAGCCAGAGCCGCCGCTCCCCAGCTCCCTTTTAATGACCTGGCGTATCCATGGAGACTACCTGGCTATCAAGCAGGGGGTTGTCACTCAACGTTAACCATGGCAATGCGCTCCACAGCATGGCTCAGAAAGGGGAGGGGGGAGGCTAGTGGGAAATGGGAACACTGGGGCCCAACAGCATTAGTTTAGCTGCTCCTCTTGCTCTTTGATATTCCGGCTCTTCCGACGCCTTGTCTACAACAAAAGCCAGGCACAGCCACTAATAAACACTGTACACACCGGGGGACATAATTCTAATGAACTTTGTTCATACATAGCTGTGTTAACTTCTTGGATATAGGGGGCGCTATTTGACTTTTTTGATGAAAAACGTTCCAATTTTAAACAAGATAGTTTGTCACGAAAAGATGCTCGACTATGCATATCATTGACAGCTTTGGAACGAAAACACTCTGACGTTTCCAAAACTGCAAAGATATTGTCTGTGAGTGCCACAGAACTGATGTTACAGGCGAAACCCAGATAAAAATCCAATCAGGAAGTGCCGCATTTTTTGAAACCGCCTCATGCCAATGACTCCTTATATGGCTGTGAATGGGCCACGAATGAGCTTAGGCTTTCTGTCGCTTCCCCAAGGTGTCGACCATAAGAGACTACATCTACCAGGTGGTCGCTTGGTGTCCTCCGTTGCAATTATTGCATAATCTCCAGCTGCAGTATTTTTTGTTTGCTTCTGATGAGAAACCAACTGTCACGACTGATAGATTATCGAATAGATATGTGAAAACACCTTGAGGATTGATTCTAAACAACGTTTGCCATGTTTCTGTCGATATTATGGAGCTAATTTTTGGCCGATACCGATATCCGATATTTTCCTTGCCAAAAAAACAAACACATTATCGATGACCGATATTTAACATTTTAGCTGCCTTTTAAGCATTCTAGTACAGATAAATAGTTAACACACACACACACACACATGGACGCAGCGGTCTAAGGCACTGCATCTCAATGCAAGAGGCGTCACTACAGTCCCTGGTTCGAATCCAGGCTGTATCACATTCGGCCGTGTGTGGGAGTCCCATAGGGGGGCGGCGCACATTTGGCCCAGCGTCGTCCGGGGTCGCTGGTCCAAATGTCAGTCGTGAAGTAGCAGTGACGCTATTACTGTGTGACTCCGGTAAGGCAACATCTGAAAAATAGCGCACTTGGTAGTGTGTATCGGTGCTCGACCAGTCGGCAAAAGCCAACATAACCCACTACAGAGAACGGTTGATTGTCAAGGACAATGAATTCCATTATCTTGGCGTTGAGTTGTCTCGCTGAAATTTTCTTCGTCTTTCAAATGACTGCTCGACTTGTTGACTGCTCGATCCACACAGCAGACATTGTGGGCCAGGTTAGGAATGCTGTGTTGCATGTGTTGCACGTGTACATTTTAATGTGGCGCCATTACGTCATCTACCTACGTTATATAGGTATATAGCACGTCAGCTTTGACATCGGTTTTGCACATCGGCGTTAAACTAGACATCGGGGCCGATGTCGGCATCGTCCGATTCCAATATCTCACCGATATATCGGGGCTGAAATGGACAACTGCGGAGCAGAAATGAAAAGACCTTAAGATTCCAGCCAGCCTCTCTCCTCTGTGCTGCTGCTGTGATGGCGATGACAAGTCGACTGCTCATACTCACTATGCAAGTCCCCGCTGTCTATCAGGCTTTAAAGTGTCCCTCCAGCCTCCTTTTCACCTAATTTAACACCTGATTTACTTAACAAAAAGGCACATCTCAATAGGAGGCCCAGGTAAGTCATGACATAGCACAAGTAGGGGGGGTGGGTCTTTGGTCTTTTGTTCTCTATTGCTCCTCCATTGTTACTCAAACAAGGGGGAGGGACAATGACATCACAACTTCCTATCAGACCTATCCTATCAGACCTACCACTTCAAATTTCACAGTTGTCTTTTTTATATATATATATATATATATATATATATATATATATATATTTTTTTTTTTTTACCTTTTAGTGTGTGTACTTTAACATATTTATATTTGGGATATGTGCTTTTCAACAGTAAAATAAATACCAAAAAATTGCTGGAGGTTGTCTAAGGACAGCGGCACTTTTTCTCTCTCCCCCCTTGCTCTCACCCACTGAGTGACAGACAGGTGAGAACAGGGAAGGATGGAGGGACGGAAGGAGCGAAAGAGAGGAAACCCACGGTAACTGTCTGATTAAAACACGAGACGTGACCGAGATACAGTAAGCAGACAGCGGGAGCCGAGGAGCCCCCTCCCCCTTCCTAAAACCCACAAAGCCTCTCTCCTGAGTGTCCTTCAGCATATGGGGCTCCACAATGAGACGGGGGTGGAGGGAGGGATGGCGGTAGGGAGATGGAGAGGAATTCTAAACTCTTCCCTTCCTTTTTCCCTTCCTTCCTTAGCCTCTGGCAGTCCTGGCCCTCTCCTTGCCTGAGTGTAGCATCATACTTTGATGACCTCGTTAGTTCAAGCACAAAAAACAGCTAATGTCCAGATACAAATAAACAGTGCAGTGGGGGCAGGGATGTGTGTCTGGCTATAGTGGTCCCTCAGAAAGGCTTGTTGGCCTGGTAACATTACAGCATAGTTGTACATTACACTGAACATGGCCAAGACATAGGCTAAATGGAACTTACACAAGATTTTTTCTAACATATTTTGCCTATTTATTTGATGATCGAGAAGAGAAAAAAAACCTGTGCTATGTTCACCATTTAGGGTAGCCAAAACAACTAAGGCCCTTAGGACAGAAGTAGTCTTCACGTGGTTTGACACGGGAGTGGTCGGGTCACCTTGCATAAAACTGCGGGCCCCACTGTGGTATTCAGCGTAACCCAAGATCCTCAAAAAGCTCAGCGCTCAGTCTTGCTTTTCTTCTCCACTTCCTGTTTTTGATTCATGTTAGCTAATCGAATGCCATTGGGGCTCATGTTTCCAGCACGCTGCGTTTTCGACACCCACCATCTCAGATTGTTCTAAAATAGTAACTGATACGATTAGCATTCCTGAATTTTTGGGGGGTTGAAGTATAATTTAATCTGAGAAATGTAGCTAAATGATTAAGACAAAATGTGACATTTTAATTGATAGGATTATATTCAAGAAAATATAGTACCCAACATCCAACGTGGACCAAACTTCTTCCTACGAATTAGTAAAACGTGATGAATCCCCCCCCCCCCCCAAAATCTAAAGACACCCACGGCCCCTCCCACCCCAACAACCAGTATACAGTATCAGATCTTAATGTCTGACATAGTAATGCATAGTATTAAGCTGCGGCTTGGAGTATTGCTTCTTCATACATGCAATGTATTCCCTGTGAATCTGATGGTTATTTTCCCCTGTTCAGAAATTTGTCATTGGAGTCGCTTGCATTATTTACCATAAATTAGTGTGAAAGTACCAAGTTTTGCTTCATTATATTTTATTCATTTTGCTGGTCTTTTGTGTTTATTCAACAGATCACAAGATTTCCTTTGCAATTTTAGGTAGAGACCAATAGCTTTTGCTCATGATGAAAATACATTGTGTGGTCGTCCTCACAATTCAAACCAGTCCACCATGAAAGCAATTGAGTTTGTCTTTCTCTTACACTTAATCTGTGTTCAGGAAATGGCCCCTTTGTGTGTGGTTTATTCCCTACAAAAAAGATCTGGATTAGTTACTGTTAGACCATTCCTGGTGAACAAGTAAACCAAAAGGCTATAGTAGTTCTAATGGTTTCAATGATAAAAGTCCCAAAACGCACCATAGATAGTGTTTTACAATGGTACATTTATTGGGTTGGGTTTAATGGTAAATGTCACTAATCACATTAAATAGAGCTGTTTTATAATAATTTAATTGACAAACATAAGACTGTCATGTAATGGTTTATAATATAATTGTAATATAATTATGGTTTCCACAACACTTTATTCCCTAGCCCATTTTTCCATCAAGTTTTGGGCTTGTAGGAAAATTATTAATATGAGAATTGCACCATAGGGATAGCCCTCTCAGCGAGCTGCCACTTTATGGACTATTCAGGGAGAGTTGGGCTGAAGCATTTGGTTGCTAAGAGGAGGACAAACTGAATGGCTTGGCCACAATAATGAAAAAATAATGCAAGCAACTTCAATGCCAAAATTCTCTGAATAGGGGATACTAACTATCACCAGATTCACAGGGAATAAATGACATAGGCTGAAGAAGCAATACTCCAAGCTGCAGCGCCATACTACTTGTCAGACTTAGAGAACTGCTAATGTATACTGGTTGTTGGGGTGGGATCAGCGTATAGTGGCTTTTCACCATTTTATTGGATTCCTCATGTCTCATTGGTAGGAAAATGTTTGGTCCAAATTTGATGTTGGGTACTATATTTATTGAACATTAACTGAATCTTAGGAATTAAAATGGCCAATTTGGGTGCACCAACATGCTCAGTATCTCAGAGATCGATATAAATTACAACAAAGTAATTCAGGACTGCCAATCTTACCCGTTTCAAACTACAGAAATTATTTCAGAACAATCAGATGGTGAGTGTCATGGCTTTCTGAAATTACACGACTAATCACGCTTGCCTGAGACCCATTTCTCTGGCGTTTCCTGGATAACTTGCTCAGAAGGCTCAAACACACACACAGTTACACACACTTGCACCCACCAGCGTAATCAGCGACTGCTCTCTGTGAGAAATGGCCGCCACCTCTGGAGCTGATGACCTCTGGTATTAGTCACGCTGGGAGCGCAGGCGCGTCGGCTGCAGTGAGTGCGTGGGTTTAAACACTGCTCTTCTGGCCATGCCTTCTCTCTCTCTCTCGCTCCCGACACCGCCAATTTCCTCTAATGCTAGTCCTTATGAGGAACAGCGGCAGTCTGTTTATACTGCAGTTAAGCCATTTCACTTTGAGCCAGAGGATCAATTTGCAGGGCGCAGAGACAAAAGGAAATGAGAACCTGCTTTCTCTCTCTGTCTCACTCCCTCCCCCCTCTCTTTCTTTCTCTTTTCTTTCTCTTCTTTCTGCAGAGAAGGGGCCAGTGAGTGAGCACAAGATTGAGAGAGAGAGGGCGGTCACTTATCCTTGTTCGGGCCTTGTCCAGACAGCCCCTTTAACACCGCCTGCTTTGATGGAGCTCTCCTAAGCCCAGAGTTCAGCAGTGGCCATGGAATGCTCTTCAGCGCTGGTTGTTTTAAAGCCCCGCTGTGCTGTTCACACCGTCGCTCCACTCACACCGAGTTCCATTTCTGTAGGCCCTGTTAGAAGGCAAGCCTCAGCTTCTCCAACATGTACTAGGCTCTGTGGCGAATGACCTCAGCCTCTGCTGCTCTGTTGAACTCATTACTAATCACATATTCTAAACGCTTTCTCACAAACTGCTCGGTTGTTTTTCCTCCCAGTGATGGTGACGACAATGAAGATAGTTATGACGTCACTCTGACTCAGGCATAGGGTTGTCAAATTCCGGTAACCTTCCCAAGAATGCCCTGGTTTTCCAGAAATTCGGGATGGAATATTCCAGATGTCCTGCTTATTCCCTCCTGATTTCAGGGAACCTTCCAAACAGGATTTCTGGAAAACTAGGGATTTTTGGGAAAGTTACCCAAATGTTGCAACCCTACTCGCATTACGCATGCCCAGCGAGGTAATGAGAAAACAGTCTGTGATTGAAGGGATGGGTTTTGACTGGTCCCAAGTCCTTTTTGCCTTGAAACTTCGGCCACTCAAAGTACAGGGAACAAAGACCGAAGAGGAGGGCCAGAGTTCATCGTTTGCAGAAGCCTTTCAGCCTGTTTACTGAAAGGACTAATTGGATGGGCAACTGCCTGGAGGCCTAGCTAGTCCCCCCCTCACACACACACACACACGAAGCAGTAACTAACTGGCAGTCGAGCTCGGTGGGCCATTAGCCGCCCCTGTGAGGGCGATTCGCAAAAGGGCGATAAATCTGTCGAAGGGGATCCTAGCGACAGCTGAAACTCTGCACGGAAACAGGCACCGCGCTGCTCCAACCAAGCACTTTTCAAAGGCCTCGGCAAAGAAAGAGGGGAAAAAAGGAAAGGCGAGAGGAAGAAAAATAAAGACGACCTCTCTGCCAGTCAGTTCATCCATCCTCTCCTCACTCCCACCGTTCCCCTCCTTTCCTCTCATGGCAGGTAGTGTAGTCGGAGAATGTGAGTCATGGGATGATTTAGGCGCGGAGCCTCAGACAATGTCGGCAAGGATGGCGTGCTGATGTAAGAGCCACTCGTGGCACTTCTCTGTGCCAATGACGAGCCGGGACAAATCAGGCAGGCAGGGGATATGGGCCCTCTCCTTTTGATTAATCACCGGATTTATACCGCCACCGCCGTGCTGGAGAGAAGAGGAGGGGGATAGGGGAAAGAGAGGAGGGTGGGGAGGGGAGTTCAATCCATCAGTAGAGAAAAAAGGGCTGGAGAAGAGAGAGAGCTCCTCTGGTCAAGTCAGAGTCTTTATTAGGAGAGAGTATCCAGCAGAAGTGGAGATCCTAAAGTGGTGGAGACGCCCTTATGACGCTTCAGGGAAAATGGAACACACAGCCTTTCCTCAAGGGACAGACGGTGAAACATCATTGCTGAAATAAATCATGTGTTTGTCAAATTCGGCATCTTAGACATATTTGTAATTAATCCAGGATAAAGCAAGCTAACAAATATTTTAAAAATCCCTTTTGCTCCGGTTTGCTCCGGTTTGTGCTTTGTGTTTGTTAAAACTATACGATTACGCGCAAAGCGGTCGGCGTGGTGAAATGACCCTGAACTTCTGTCAAAACGCAAGTGCCTGTCAAGACCTTCACATTGCCAGAGGAACGAAGGGAAAATTGGAAAAACAGTAGGCCTACATATAGCCGCACTCAAAAAAACATGTCTCCTCTCCCAGGACTTTGGCTTTCTACACCAAGTGCAGTCCACCACAGGGATACAAGCTGCCTGCCCTCACCGATGAAACTGAGGAATGCTCAAAATGAGCAGGAGGTGACCCTGTTATTTTTTTCCATAACCATCCAAAATACACTCTCCAAATATCTGGGAATTGTGTCTTCCTTCAAGGCAGAGAGAAGAAGGTTTAGTAATTTGTGAGTTGACCCCGACCCCCCTCCCCCTCTCTTCCTTGGAATGAGGCCCAGGCTATGCTTCCTAGAATGGCTCTGTGGTCTGAACTGTGGAGGGAAGGAGGCAGGGAGGAGGGGTGGGTCTTCCCCAGAAATCCACAACAAGTCATGCTCTGTGCCAGTCAAGAGGGGCTACGCAACAGGAGATAGGAGGGGGCAGAAGGAAAGTGAGGTCTACCTTCCATTCTGTCTCTCTGTACCATTTGGCTGGGTTGTAACACTGGGGGAATTAGCCCTTTCTCCCACTTATGCGGGCCCTGATGGTAACCATGGCTACTGCAGCTCAATAGAGGCTCTTCAAAGCAAAGGTTTTCGCTGTTTCAACATCCTCCGACTGGAGTCAAGACTATTCTCAAAATTGCTCCAAGAGCCCCGGGAAAAAAAGGCAGTCAATTATGAAGCTGCTTACTTTGGCTAATGAACAGGTCATGCTTGGAACTCAAGTAGATTCCCCCCCCCCCCCCCCCCTCACTCACTCACTCACTCACTCCCTCTCTCCCTCTCTCCCTTTCTACTCCATCTCATTTTTCGCTCTCGCTCTCTCCGAGGTCTGTTGAATCACAGCTCGTTTTTCCCAAAGCCCCTGATAGAGTGGACTGACAGATGGCTGAATGAACATGTCACGTTTTAAAGGACGGGGAGAAAGCTGCTTCCAGGAAACCCCTGTGAATTCCAGTGTGCTCAGCCTGGGTGCCAGAGGGACCCTTCTCCATCCCACATGATGTCCAACAAGCTCCCCCACTCCAAACAGCTACAATCCCACATTGTGCGCTCCCTTCCACTCCCTCGGTGGCTGCCACCAGTCTGGATCATTAGGAATGTTGGCCATCACCCCCCCCCCCCCCCCCCCCCCCCCCCAAGGACGACAGAGTTCCCTGTGATTTCCCTTCACAGTGAAGTAATCCCCTCTTTGGAAAGAAGTCCTTTTAGGGTGAATTAGAGAGGGCTCTATTCAAAGGGGTGAGTGTCAGGGCGGTGGTGGAGAGGAGGGGGGGGGAGGTAACACCAGTCACATGGGCCATAGCTGTCCGTGTGGATTAGCCTGGAAACGAGGAGGTGCCTTTCATCTCCGACCCAACCTCGCAGTGTTAAAACACAAGCCATGTTGCCAGTACTAACGTGCGGCTGTGTGTCTTACAGACCGCGGACCTTCATAAACGCTAATATCGAAGTATTGGCTTCTTCAAAAGGCACTGCAACATATGTGGCAACTTAGGGAAGGGCGTAAGAGGCCATAAAAAAAATGTGCCGGCTTGCGGGAGGGCATGCTGCATTTTGAACAGAACACACGCCGGCAAACTCTCTCACACCATTAAGATAGGCCGGTATCAGGCGTAGATGCTGGGAGGGGGCAGTCGGCATAGAACACACAGTCGCAGAACTGCTACATCGTGAAGTGCTTTAGGAAGAGCGTATGATCGTAGCATCAAAATGTGGCCTACGCACTGACAGCAAGGCTATAAAATGAACCAAGTCAAGAGTAGGTATGAAGAAAGCAGTACAGAATACACACAGGCTATTGGCTCTATCTAAGCAGTCCTTGGATGAGCACCACACACCCTGTGACAGTAACATCCAGGATACGGATCAACTCTGACCCATAAACACATTCCACACCTAATGAGGCTCCAGTGAGGCCCTGAGACAGGATGAGTTTACAACAAGTCGACCTCACTCGGAGGGAGAGGGAGGGAGAGGAGGGAGGCCAGAGAGGGGGGCGTTTGGATAAACATCTAATAAATCTACAGTACCTCTTACCACCCTCCTCCCCCTCTCCCCTTTCCTCCCAGTAGCCTTGACCCTCTCCGGCACCTGGATTTGTGCTGACAAAATACTGCAAAATGGACACTGTCGAACAGACCAGCAGAGGAGGAAATAGTTGGACATGGTTCAATAGATTTGCTCCAGTGACTAATTTGGAGTATGCGAAGGACCCGTGGCTCACACACACGCTAATGTACTCCGATTTCAATACCTCATCCTCTCACACATGTTCACATCGACACACACACACACACACACACTTCCATCTGTTGTCAGAAAAGCTCCTTCACATGCCAGAGTGCTTAAGATGACAAGTAGCTTGCTATTTACCATACACACACACTCAACACCGATAGCAAACATATTTGTCCGAATATATCTGAAAGGAAAATTGAGAGAAAAGGAACACCGAGAGAGGGCCGTTTTTAAATTAGGGCTGTCAAAGTTCCCGCGTTCGGTCTTGGTGGGGCTGTCTCTATTGTAGTGCACTGTGCGCACAGCTTTGAGCAACAATTAAGGAAAACACATGTACATTTTACAGTTCCAATGGTGATTGTTAGTTCTCAAAGATGATCTTTATAAAAAAATATATGATCTCCATGATCTTTTCTACATACTTTATTTGTTTTTTAGTAGTTTAAGGTTACACCGAAAATGGTTTTACTATCACAAAAAAGTATGATTTTGTTCGTACAGTCAACCGTCCAATCAGAAATTGGGAGAACAATCCCTTAGCATGCCTGAAGATTTAACAGTACTTGAGTGAATGTGTGTGTGCGATGCATCACAATTAACTAATGTCATTAACTCGATTAATTTTAAATCGTTTGACAGCCCTAGTTTAAATAAATACATACGGTGTAGAAACAGGGGGAGGTTGAAGCCAAACCACCCAGAGAATACCTTCTGTAACCAGAGAGACCTGTAGAGGAAGCAGAACCTGATTAGTTCACCAGTCCCCTCTAACTATCCCTCCTGTGTGTACTACACATGGGTTGTGTTCATTAGGGCATGCAACGGAAAACATTTTACAATGTTTTGCTATGAAAAAATGTAATGGGATTTTCTTATTCAGGAAGTACAGGAAGTTCTTCCCTGTTTCGGCCTGTTTTCTTCCATTTGGTACCTAATGAACACCAAACCCAGGCCTAGGTCTATGTAATGCAGTGCAACAGCAAAGTGCTCTAAGGCCTCAGTCAAATAAAACCCTCAGAGCATGCTGTTAATACACAAACAGACAGGCAGGTCTATGTTTACAGTGCCCTACTGTACTTTGGGTGGAAAATGGTCTCCTCGCAGCAATAGCCTTTACAGTGCCTTCAGAAACAATTAAAGCCCACGGAATTTTTCCACATTTTGTTGTTATAAACCCTGAATTTAAAATAGATGAAATGTCAATTAAATGTCAATTTCTTTGTCACACAATACCCCATAATGTCAAACAATTTAATACAAAATGAAAAGCTGAAATGTCTTATGTTGATAAGTATTCAACCCCTTTATTATGGCCTAAATAAGTTCAGAAGTACAAATGTGCTTAACAAGTCACATAAGTTATATGGACTTACTTTGTATGCAATAATAGTGTTTAACGTGATCTTTTTTTATGACACCTCTGTACCCCACACATACAATTATTTGTAAGGTCCCTCACTCTAGCAGTGAATTTCAAACAAAGATTCAACCACAAAGACCAGGGAGGTTTTCCAATGCCTCGCAAAAAGGGCACCAATTGGTAGATGGGTAAAAAAAAATGTAATACAAAAATGAAAGCAGACATTGAATATCCCTTTGAGCATGGTGAAGTTATTAACCCTTTGGGTGGTGTATCAATACACCCAGTCACTACAAAGATACAGGAGTCCTTCCTAACTCAGCTGCAGGAGAGGAAGGAAACCGCTTAGTTATTTCACCATGAGGCCAATGGTGACTTTAAAACAGTTACAGAGTTGAATGGCTGAGATAGGAGAAAACTGAGGATTGATAAACAACATTGTAGTTACTCCACGATAAAGTAAAAAAATAACTTTGTCCTGAATACAGTGTTATGTGCATATCCAATACAACACATTACTGAGTACTACTCTCCATACTTTCAAGCATAGTGGTGGCTGCATCATGTTATGGATATGCTTGTAATCATTAAGGACTGGGGAGTTTTTCAGGATAAAGAAGAAATGGAATGGAGCTGAACACAGGCAAAATTCTAGAGGAAAACCTGGTTGAGTCTGCTTTCCACCAGACACTGGGTGATCAATTCACCTTTCAGCAGGACAATAACCTAAAGCACAAGGCCAAATCTATGCTGGAGTTGTGTTTTATTTGATTTATTTAACAAAAACAATGTTTACCTTTATTTAACTATTTTCAATGACGTCCTAGGAACAGTGTGTTAACTGCCTTGTTCAGGGGTAGAACAACAGATTTGTACCTTGTCAGCTCAGGGATTTGATCTTGTAACCTTTAGGTTACTAGTCCAATGCTCCCACCACTAGGCTACCTGCCGCCCCAGTGAATGTTCCTGAGTGGCCGAGTTACAGTTTTGACTTAAATCTGCTTGAAAATCTATGGCAAGATCTGAAAATAGGTTGTCAAGCATTGATCAACAACCAATTCGCCACTATTGGCCTATTTATTGCCTTACCTCCTTACTTGATTTGCACACACTGTATACAGATTTTTCTATTGTGTTATTGACTCTACATTTGTTTAGCCCACGTGTAACTCTGTGTTGTTTTTGTCGCACTGCTTTGCTTTATCTTGGCCAGGTCGCAGCTGTAAATGAGAACTTGTTCTCAACTGGCCTACCTGGTTAAATAAAGGTGTTCTCAACTGGCCTACCTGGTTAAATAAAGGTGTTCTCAACTGGCCCACCTGGTTAAATAAATCTATTTAAAACAAAGTAAATAAAAGGATGGGCGAGAAAAACCCCCAATTCTATTTAATCCATTTTGAATCCAGGCTGTAACAAAATGTGTAACAAATCAAGGCAGAATGAATACTTTCTGAAGGCACTGTGTCTTTATTTATTCTGTCCGTCCTCCGTGGTTGGTAAGATGAGCTTCGTATTACAATCTGCTAAAAGTACTGTGCGATGCAGAGTGACGTTTTAATACTAGTAGCCTGGTATGGTTCCAGTGGATGTACTCATCCTCTGGTTAAATATGCATGGCGATCCCCCGGCGGCCTATGAGCCCTCCTACACACAGTACAGAGTCAATAGCATATCTAACAGATACTACCAATGGCAAGATTCTTCTTCTCTTTTTGTTTGTTGTAAAAGCAGTACATTGCTCTCTCTGGCTTGGGATTGTTCTGTGTGCGTTGTCGAGATCGACTAAAGTTTCAGATGCGGTGATGTCGTGAGAGGTCAGGAGCAACACATAACCAACCCTCTTGAAGCTCTAACCCGAAAAAGGCACGCACTTTAAAATGTACGGCTGGTGCATTTTTAACGGCTCCGATATAAAAAATTGAAATGACTCACGCGTTTTCCCTCCCTCACTTTCTCTTGCTTTCTGGGAGGCTGAAAAGGGGTCAGGCTGAGCACACCTGGGGAAGGCCCTCCACAGTGTGCAGTGAAACGAGATTAGGACGGGAACAACAGTTGGCTGGTCAGCTCTCTCAACATGACAAGAGGGGTTTCTCCTTCCCTCATTCTCTGTTCATCTGACTCACTCTCCCCCTCTCTGCATTTCTCTACAACCACATTTCTCTATACTTTTTCCACATACATTATTTTCCCCTCCCTCCCTCCCTCCCTCCCTCCCTCCCTCCCTCCCTCCCTCCCTCCCTCCCTCCCTCCCTCCCTCCCTCCCTCCCTCGGTCCCGGAGGTGTTGTGCAGCTGCAGCGCTCTCCTAATCTCATTAAAAAGGTGCCCTTCCCTGTGACACTGACCTCATCAGAGTGGGACCAACTCGGACCACAAAGCCACCCTGCATGCCTGTTAACCTGTCACCTTTCTGACACGCCACAAGAGAACCTGCTCCCCCTCCTCATTCCTCCCCACGCAGCAGCTGTCGCGTTCACTCGCTGCCGCAAAGAGCCAGAGTAACAAGAGCACAATTTGCAATCCCACAAACACCACTAAGAAAATTGTCCTTGAGTGATACAAGTAGTTATCACTTTACGCAGGTCTGTGCCACTAAGAAAACAATCCTTGACCTGATACAAGTAGCTACATTATCACTTTACGCAGGTCTGTGCCACTAAGAAAACAATCCTTGACCTGATACAAGTGGCTACATTATCACTTTACTCAGGTCTGTGCCACTAAGAAAACAATCCTTGACCTGATACAAGTGGCTACATTATCACTTTACTCAGGTCTGCAGCACAAACACAACTAAGAAAGGGTCTTGGAGTGATATCAGTAGCTACATTAGGGTTGGGCGATATTACAATACTATCGGATATCGAATATGGACAGCCATCGTCAATGGTGACGACGTCGTGATATGACAGACGATGTATAGCCTATTTAAACTTGACTGGCACCGCGCAGTAAAGAGCTGACCGGGCAGCCCACAGCAGAGCCATGCCAAGTGGCCTGTTCCTTTGCTATAACCTGCATAATCTATTGAAATAAATATGTTATAAACTATTTACAGAATGCAAGAGAATAAATGTCGACAGAGCTAAGATTTCCGCCCAAGCAGCTCAAAATATCCATACAGAAAATATATATATTTTCTCTCATTGTCGGATGACCTGGGCCATATTGTTACGGTTTTCTAGGTGTGAAGGAGAGTCGGACCAAACTGCAGCGTGTAGATTGATGACCTGGGCCATATTGTTACGGTTTTCTAGGTGTGAAGGAGAGTCGGACCAAACTGCAGCGTGTAGATTGATGACCTGGGCCATATTGTTACGGTTTTCTAGGTGTGAAGGAGAGTCGGACCAAACTGCAGCGTGTAGATTGATGACCTGGGCCATATAGCAGAACACTCCATTTGATATGAATACGCCTTTTGTTTTTATGCTGGCTTTCCCCTGATGTGATACCTCATGATCAAACAATGAATTTAACTAAGGTAAGGTAATAATGAGAGAGGTAGAATTAACAACATGATAGGCCTAAGGTAATAATGAGAGGTAGAATTAACAACATGATAGGCCTAAGGTAATAATGAGAGAGGTAGAATTAACAACATGATAGGCCTAAGGTAATAATGAGAGAGGTAGAATTAACAACATGATAGGCCTAAGGTAATAATGAGAGATGTAGAATTAACAACATGATAGGCCTAAGGTAATAATGAGAGAGGTAGAATTAACAACATGATAGGCCTAAGGTAATAATGAGAGAGGTAGAATTAACAACATGATAGGCCTAAGGTAATAATGAGAGGTAGAATTAACATGATAGGCCTAAGGTAATAATGAGAGGTAGAATTAACAACATGATAGGCCTAAGGTAATAATGAGAGAGGTAGAATTAACAACATGATAGGCCTAAGGTAATAATGAGAGAGGTAGAATTAACAACATGATAGGCCTAAGGTAATAATGAGAGGTAGAATTAACAACATGATAGGCCTAAGGTAATAATGAGAGAGGTAGAATTAACAACATGATAGGCCTAAGGTAATAATGAGAGGTAGAATTAACAACATGATAGGCCTAAGGTAATAATGAGAGGTAGAATTAACAACATGATAGGCCTAAGGTAATAATGAGAGAGGTAGAATTAACTACATGATAGGCCTAAGGTAATAATGAGAGGTAGAATTAACAACATGATAGGCCTAAGGTAATAATGAGAGAGGTAGAATTAACAACATGATTTTTTTTGACTACCTCATCTCTTTACCCCACACATACAATTATCTGTAAGGTTCCTGATCCAGTCTGCTTTCAAACAGACACAAATCCACATTTCAGCAGGACAACAACCTAAAGTGCAAGGCCAATTATACACTGGAGTTACTTACCAAGATGGCATTGCATGTTCCTGAGTGGCCTCATTACAGTTTTGAGTTAAATCGTCTTGAAAATCTATTGCAAGACTTGAAAATGGCTGTCCAGCAAAGACCAACAACCAACTTGACAGAGCTGGAAGAATTGAAAAAAGAATAAAATGGGCAAATATTGCACAATCCAGGTTTGCAAAGCTCTTATAGACTTACCCCAGAAAGACTGAAATAGGTGTAATCGCTGCCAAAGGGGATTTTAACGTGTATTGACTCAGGGCGTTGAATACTGATTAAAATACATGATATATGTAGATCATTGACAAGAAAAAACAGACAATTAAATCCCTTTTAATCACACCTTGAGACAACAAAATGTGGAAAAAGTCAAGGGGAGTGAATTCATTCTGAAGGCACTGCAGAAGGATGGTGATAATCGTCGCTGCTCAGCAATCATCACTGTAGGCTTGGGCTAAAAGGAAGGGATCAGGAAGAGATACTACCAACTGCTAGCCAAGGACCTTGGAGCTATTTTAAGACCATTGTGCTGGCTCTACTCTGGTTGACGAGTATTACTCCATTATACGGGCAATGACACTATCCTTCTACACAGCCAAATTGGATAATAGAATCAGATAGATACATGACTGAATAAAGAGCACTGTGGTTTGCTACAGCCTTGACCTTGCTTAACGCCACAGGCCACTGTTTACACACAACAGTAGCGTGAGGGTTGAAAGAAGAGGAGAGGAGAGGAGGATAGGATAGGACAAAGGCGAGGCAGTAGACCTGGCAAGGGGATTCACATCTCAACTAGGCAACCAAAAACGTTCACTCATAGAAAGGCCAGCTATTCAGCTCACAGAATCATATGGCAATCTTGTACACTTGTCTCCAGTCTCTTGAGTCGACAGTCAGGCTAACCGTTAACTGAATAATAGCCTGAGTGAGTGAGATATTTATTCCACTGTTGTTGTAGCTTAGCGCAGAGGCAGGTCTTGAAAGACTGCAGGTAAACCATCAGTTTGATGTTTCCGGCCTAACTGCCACTTCCTTGGCTCTCACCAGACACCCTGTAATACCAGCTATTTCTCTAGACAAAACCTCAATAGAGCGGCTCAGGAGAGGCTCATAAAATTAGATCCACAGCACATAGCTAGAAAACAGTCTGGCATCTTGACAGCTAAGTAGTCGGCGAAGCAGTCGTCCAACGCAATGAATAGCAGAGCGTTTCTCTTCACCTTATGTCTTTTTCACTCACAGTTGATAAAACAGAGAGTGAAAAAACAGGGAACATTTAATGGCTGCTCTTGGGTCAGAGGTCCTTTCAAGCTCGGACCAGATCCTCTCCAATACCCCATCTTTAAGGTCTGATCCCAGGTCAGTTGAAGTTAAATCCGCCCCAAAAAGAGAAAGAGCCGTGTGAGACTGTGGTACTTGTTTTGAGAATGGGTCAACATTCCTTAAAGGAAAAATCCACTCAAAAACAACATTTTGGTATTTGTTTCATTAGTCCATTGTTGCTATAGTCCCTAAACGTTTTGCTTGTCAGCAATCAAGTTTTCACGATATCTAACTTTCGAAATACAGAAATCATCCCCGTATGATGCATTTTGGAATCACACTGTAGGTCTAAGGAATGTGATTTCACCCAATAGTATGGTCATATATGAGCAAATTAACCCTGACACTATGTATCAAATTACATTTTAACACGGTTTAGATGTAATTGTACAATTATTTTACATGCGCCGAGTCTCAGATGTGGTTTTGCATAAGGACAATTTAAGACAGTCTTCTCTTAGACTGAAAAACAGATTCTTATCTCCAGGCCATCAGACTTAAATACTCACCGTTTGCCAGCCTCCGCCCAGTGCCCTGCCCTGAACTTTAGTCACTGTTACTTGCCGGCTACCACCCGGTACTCAACCCTGCACCTTAAGAGACTGGTGTCCTACGTATTGGTCCCTTTAATAATAATGTTTACATACTTTATTCTAGTGAAGGCTCATCCTATATAACATCTCCACACATCTTTTCATATACTGTCCATAATGTCTATACACACACACACACACATCATGATTGCTTGTTCTAATAGTTCTATATCTCTTAATTCCTTTCTTTAACTTTTTGGGATTTGGGTGTATTGTTTTGTATTACTGTACTGTTAGAGCTAAGAACATAAGCATATCGCTACACCTGTGATAACATCTGCAAAATATGTGTATGTGAGCAAAACATGGTGCTTTATTGTTTTTTACAGAAATGTAATATAGATATTTTATTGCTTGTTATTTTAGTTGTTCTACCAGTTAGCAACATATTCTTCAATAAAAAATGTAGCCAAGTGGTTATTCTGTGACTTTTCTTTTCTTTTTCTCTTTTTAAGCTTTCTTTTCTTTGCCGTAGTATTGTTTTGGTGTCGGGTGTTGTTTTGGTGTCGGGTATTGTTTTGGTGTCGGGTGTTGTTTTGGTGTCGGGTATTGTTTTGGTGTCGGGTGTTGTTTTGGTGTCGGGTGTTGTTTTGGTGTCGGGTGTTGTTTTGGTGTCGGGTGTTGTTTTGGTGTCGGGTGTTGTTTTGGTGTCGGGTGTTGTTTTGGTATTGTTTTGGTGTCGGGTATTGTTTTGGCGTCGGGTGTTGTTTTGGCGTCGGGTGTTGTTTTGGCGGCGGGTGTTGTTTTGGCGTCGGGTGTTGTTTTGGCGTCGGGTGTTGTTTTGGCGTCGGGTGTTGTTTTGGCGTCGGGTGTTGTTTTGGCGTCGGGTGCTGTTTTGGCGTCGGGTGCTGTTTTGGTGTCGGGTATTGTTTTGGTGTCGGGTATTGTTTTGGTGTCGGGTATTGTTTTGGTATCGGGTATTGTTTTGGTGTTGAGTGTCATGAAACTAAACGTGCTATCAAAGTCAACATCCTGATAACACGTGTATGTTTCGAAGTTTGGATAGCACAGTACAGCGAGTAAAGCACAGTAGAGTATAGTACAATACAGTACTGAGTACAGTAATAGTACAGCACTGTACAGTGAGTAGAGCACAGTAGATTACGTATTTGTACTGCACTGTACTCTACTGATGTCCAAACTTGTGAAACATGGGGAGAATGACATCAATATCCATATTTATGCATTTCTGTTTAGTACAGATCAGGAATCCATGATGTAATTCCGTTATCAATATCCACTTCACTTACTGGGAAATGTGGTCGCATAAAAACCTGAGGGAGATTTTACCGTAACTCCGTTACCAAAGTTGGAATCGACACAGTTTTCCCACTATATTCGTTTTAGTACATTTTTCAGTAGAAATTGTTAAAAAGTTTTCGTTGTGCGTATGGTTTGTTAAACTTTGAAATCATAGTTTTTTGTTTGGCATACATTTTAAAGTAAAGAATCTCAGTCAAAGCGTAATTCTGTTAGTGTGGAATTGCCCACAGCAGGCTGGAAAAGCTAACATTAGCAGGCTAGTAGGGCTAACGTTAGCATGCTACTTGACTAGCATCCTTGGCTGACATTTTATCTGAACGAATTGGTTTAATTTGAAGTTACACTTTTGAAGTTATTTCTGTTGGTGTTTACATTATAGGGAATATGCTGGCTTGCCGGGTCCTCCGTATAACGTCACACCCAGCAAAAAAACATTTTTTTCCCGACATATCTTCCGCATTCTTTGGAATTCTGATTTGTTTTATGTATGTAGAAAAATGTTAAAGTGAGGCATAATTTGCATTGGGATTTTGATCCATATACTAATGCAAATCCATGTGTTAGATATGGTTACGTTTATGCTACCTACCCTTTAAAATACCCTCAGGCCTCCAGTGTTCACAAACTGAGGTGGTGAGAGCAAATTAACTGCCTGACATTTCCTGGGCTGAAAACGTTATGGGGCCGGACAAGATGAGTCTACTGTACATTCAGGAACAAAGGGACACGACGAGGTGGCAAACAAATCACTGCCTCAGCCCTCGTGTAAACATGAGGGAGAAAACGATCCACACGCACACACACAACCTGGAACATCTCCTTCCTGTGTCAGAGCAACAGCAGGGAGGAAATGTTTGGGCTGTCCCAAATGGAGAGCTGATCAAGGGGGAAGCGTCACAGAAACCCTTCACAGAAACTCTCCATGAAGCTCCCTTCTCCGGTCCACCCCAGCCAGATACCAGGAAAAAGGAGGGAACTCGACCACCCCTCTTGGGTAAAAAGCCCCCCCCCACACACACTTCCTTATCTTCTTACTGCGATAGCTTTAATCTGACAGTGCACACGCCTCGAGGGTTCAGTCAGCATTTGAACTGCCTCACTTCACTGCGAGTCGATTGGACTGGCTTTGTTACGTTTGAAGCTCCAGTTTTTCTATCCGTGTCTGTCTGTCTTGTCTGTCTGTCTGTCTGGGTCTCTAGCACTACCAATGCTATTTCCCTGTTCCAATATCAATCTCTCCCTCTTTCGATAAACCAGTACTTATTTTTCAGAGGCAGAAAGGGAGAGATGAATAAAGGAACAGAGGGCTCTTTCTATCCCCCCTTCTCTTTCCATCTACACCTCTCCTGCTGCTTCTAAAGTCTCTTCTTTCCTACAGCTGAGAAAGCTTTGAGCAAAGCACAGGCAGCTTCAAACGTCTCATCCATTTATACACAGAGCTCTGGCATCCCTCTCGCCTCCTCCTTTCCCTCAGCTGCCTGCCCCCCCTTCTCCTTCCTTTCCCCCTCAAGTGCCCTCTCCTTCAGGCAGAGGCTGCAACAGCATGGCTGCCTCTCTCACAGGCAGGCAAATCAGACACACACACACACACACACACACACACACACACACACACACACACACACACACACACACACACACACACACACACACACACACACACACACACACACACACAGTTATATACTGACCCCCTCTGCCCATTGCAGGCCCACTGTAGTAGCCCGAGCTCTCACTGATAGTCAGTCCCAGATCCAGGCCTTCCTCTCCTATGTAGGGTTGTTCAGTCCTGTTTTCCTCTCCTCCCCCCACCTCTTCCACTTTCTTGCTACTCACGCGTCGAGAGGCGAAATGAGGCGCGCTGGAAATGTGCTGGGGCTGACAATGGAATATGGCTGCTCTGAATGCACAAGACTTTAATGGGCTGAATTAGCAGTGCGAGTGAGTCTCTCCCTTTCGCTCCCTCCCTTTCTCTCGATCTCTCTGCCTAGCTCGGTCGTCCCCTCCCCCACGCCTTGCTGCACAGCCATTCCAGACACACACGCTGCTTACAAAGCTGAGAGACAGAGAGGGAAGGGCCAGCCGGCCATGAAAGTGCTTTGTTTCTCCCAGCTCTGGGATCGTTTCCACAGGCCTGCTCTGCTGTGCCCCCTCAGGATTCCTCCCTGTTACACATACTGACTCACAGTCTTTCCACAGGGCTTTAGGGGGTGCGCTTGTGTACACTAAACATTTATTCATCCCAATCGCTTCGATTACAGACATTATTATGAGGTAGTCATTTCACAGTTAAAGCTCGTGAACAAAGATTGAGATTTTTTTTGAAGAAAAAAAAAGCCTGATAAAAAAATTATGGGGATGGGGATAGTAAAATACCCAGCATGCAATTAATTTCCCTGCTGTGTTAACAAATCAAAGTAGATCAGAGAAAAACACGATTTAAATGAATTAATGTTGTCACATTAAGTGAGCGTATGCTTTGACTGACTACATTAGCCCCTATACCCACGTCGGCCATTACAAAAACGAAGAACGTTTTCAGAGGCGAGTCGCTCGTGGGAAGTGGCTGCCTGGTCTTCTCCCAACCCAAACCCACACACACCCACACTGCTAAATAGAGACAGAGCTAATCCTGTTTCAGCATGGCAGGACGGGATTATAACATACTAGGAGCTTATACAGCCCCGGCGATGGCTCTGTGCGATGAGGAAGAGATGACCTCTGGGAAGAATGTGTTCCTTCAAATAATTAAGTGTTATGTGAGAAATGACATCTTACAGCACAGCTGTTTACCAGAGATCGGCCCCCCGGGAGGAAATGTGTGAAGCCACCGGAGCGGGCTCAAATAAGAACGCGAGCGGCCGTAGAATTCCGCAATCTTCTCAGCTAGCTGGCTGCCTATATTGCTTCTCTGTCTTAACCAGTGTTGCAACACGCTGCAGGCGTCCCTGGAAGGTGATCCGTACAAAGCCCTGTACTGGATGAAGGAAACAGACCAAGGACTTGTGTAGTACTTTTTCATTTGTTGAAAAGAAAAAAACACCAACACCTATAGGGCTAGGCAATTTGTTATTGTGCATTTAATCGCCATGGTAATATGGACGTGTACAACATCACCATCACCACGTTTCAGCGTCCTGTACAGGTCTATTTGTCCACATGGTACAGTCCTGACAGCCCTTCGCAGTCTTTTGGTCAGACGGGATTACAGAAATGGCTGCACCTGCCCGAAAGATACAGTGAACACTACCTAGGGGACGAAGTGAGCCCACCACATTATCATAAAAACTGAAGAGACAGGAGGACACATAGCGTATACTACGGCCAATTCCAAGGTCATTGGCTTTAATCACAGAGCCCTGAGAAAACCACTATGTAAAGTCCATACCAAAACAGTAAACAAGTGTTATGTCCGCGTAAGTGCAGCACTAGACGTAAATCCCCCCCCCCCCCCCCCCCCGGGTCACGCACCACAATAGCTCCTTTGATGCTTAACAAATGTTTGGGAAATGGGGGGGGGCTAACCAGAGCCAGCAGCACACTGAAGGTCAAGGAGACAACCAGATGTTGGAAAACAGAGTTTATGTGGCCAGCATGGATCCGATATTAAATATTTCCACAAGGCACAACCACAGCTCTTGACAGGGTTTTCCTGTATCGCCGTCCAACAGGACTATAAACTTAGCAGCTCTCGCCACTGTGACCCATAAGCCTGCACACTACGCTGACCTCCGGACAACATGCTCTCGCGTCTATAATGTGTACGCCCTGCATAGGCCTGCTGTGAGTGACTGTACATAGATCTGTAAACAGAAAATAGGATTCTGAACTAAGGAATCAGCGTACCTCCTCCCCATACTTCTATTTAATTCCAATATCAATATGCCATTTACTACCTTCAACACAATACAGACGGAAAACAAGGAGGCTTTTAAAGAAGGAATGATTTCGAAACGCTTACGCAGTATGCCATCTTGATTCATGGTACTCTACGCTCCATCTGTCAGGAGGCAGAAGGCATTGTGTGTGTGTGTGTGTGTGTGTGTGTGTGTGTGTGTGTGTGTGTGGGGGGGGGGGGGGGGGGAGGGGGGGGGGGCTGTCTAGAACAAACAAACAAGCCCAGTCGTCTAAAAAAGTGGCCTTCTGAAACCGAGGGAAATGTGGAGAGAGAGAGAACAAGCTCTCGCCACCACAGCCAATGTGTTCGGCGAGCACGAGGGCAGTGGTAAGACTGAAACACAATACCCACCCCACACAGCTGTGTATTGCGTCCAGCCTGCAGTAAACATAGGCCTACATTTAAGAAATTGACCGGACCCATATGCCTTGGGTGCGTAACCTGATTAGGACGTCAAGGATAGAACGGTGTCCTTCTTACGAAACTCAAATCTGCAATTTCAACTTGTTTAAATAACTGTCCACATTTACTTTTCCTCAGCCAACAAGATGATTAATAAACTGCAAAATCACTAGCCTGTGTCAATCTGCTATACCCCCATAGTAGAAAAGTTTCCTATTTTATTGGTCAGCTTGTCGTTCTGTGCGAGAAAGAAATTCCCTATTCCAAAACAGACACTGAGACAGTTGTGGGAAGATGGATCCTAAATTCATACAACGGGTAGGCTGTACACTACATCCGAAAAACTTCAAAAGCAATAAGTCTGATGCACCATGTCGACACATTTAGCTTAAAATGTTGATAATCTATTTTTTCTACAAATGTTAAGTGCAGCAATGAACGCACAAGGCAGTAGGCTACGCAAATGTTTGTTACATAATGCAATTATTGGGAAAACACAGTTGTCAAAAGCACACTGCACATGCGAGCGGTTTCATGAAATAGAGAGGGAAGATCTAAAGATGCAACAATTAACATGGGTTACTAATAGACTAGGATTGTGCTTTTGGCTACTGGACAGAAGAAAGGTGATTTGAAAACCAATAGAACATGAGAAAAATAGGCTACTTGTTTCAATGGTATATGGAAGTCTTTATAATTGCCTGCACGTCTGGTTGGATTTTGGCTAGGCTCATTTGAAGCATGGTAAGACATGCCTCATATGTAGTAAAATGTAAAGGGTTGAAACAATTCAGTATATGCTTTAAAAACGCTTACTGCCTCCAGCTCATTGCAAAGTGGCGTGTGATGCACTGAAGCCTGCCCAGTTGCCTATGCACTTGAATGGCGAATGGAAAGTGCACTTCAATTACCAGGTGAGAAATAAAAATAGTAGCTCTTTAATCGTGGCCATCAAAAGTATTTATGATTTTTCTATTCAGATTGCAATTAGATGCAGAAAAAGCAGCAGCTACTCTTCCTGGGGTCCACACAAAACACAGAAAATGACAAAATACAGAACACCAATGGAACAGCGACACAAATCCAAACTAAGAACACCACGGCCAAAGAGCAAGACGACAAAAAAATAAAAAAAATAAATGAAAAACACCACAATATAATGGGTGTGTTTAGAGTTCGTCAAATGAAATAAAATGCTATTAATCACATGCTTAATAGACAACAGGTGTAGACTAACAGTGAAATGCTGACTTAAGGCTCCTTCTCAATACACAATGATTGCATGTCTTTTGGGGTATATATGGGTTTTTCAGCTGTGCTTTAACTGGCTGAATAGAGAATTTGGTACTTTCAGCACGTCAATACTTCTTACAAAGACCAGCGGTGACGCAGTCAATCTCTCCTCCAATTTGAACTAGGAGAGACTGACATGCATTTTAAATGACATTGGCCCTCTGTGTACATTTGAGGGTCAGACATGCTGCTCTGTTATGGTCCAGCTGCAGCATTTTTTGGGGGGCATTTTTTTTTGCTGCACCTGACCATACAACTGGGCAATAGCCAAGATTTGGGCATGTTCAGAACCAGCTCATTCCTCAGAATCAACCGCGAGAGCCACTGCGTTTTCAAGGAAACAGACAGCGGTGCTCTCAATAAGGAGTCCGGTGAATAGATAAGTAGTAAATTAATTCAGAATAACGGCACAGAGACTTACGAACGCTACATAGACAACATCAGAACACACTTTCAACAACACTCTTCAGACTCTCGAGACAAGAACAATGGCTGGCAACTACCAGCAACTAAAAAGAAAAACAACTAAATCAACTCAGTGAAGTCTTCAGTCTTAACTGCCGACACAACAGGGTTATGGCAGAATCGAGGCTACCTTTTTTCTTAGAAACACACGCGATAGATAGGTAGACTGAGCTAAGCATTCCCCTTGCTTTGTTCCCTTGATTTTGGTTCACTGTAGAGTGGAGGCAGAGGGGGGGACAGAGGGGCAGACATGTGGAAAACAATTAGTGTGGAGTGTTTTTACTGGAGTCCTACGGGGCAGGGGTGCTTCAAAAGGGCCCAGCGGCAGCAACCCAGGAGCTAGAGCCTGGACAAAAACACGGCCGACCGACACTTCGCCAGCTAACCCCTCCAACCTAACAAAACACATCTCTCTCTGCTCAGACAATCCCAGGCGTTCAGCTATGTGAGCTATCCACCAGAGTAAACTCTGGGCTGGGAGAAGAATTCCACTCTGGCGAAAGCAGCGGACAGCCGTAATGCTGCAAAATGACTAGATAATTCACTGCACTCATGGAAGCTTACCCTCGGTGCACTCCTCTTGGCACATTTCCCAAGATGGCATCTAAAAAGGTAAATATTGTGTTGCCATCTGGTGTATATTTACATTTTTGACCTGGTCAAGGACACGGACAGTGAACTACCTGAATAAGATGCCTTATCACTCCAGAGATATCAATAGAAGCAGTGCCGTGATCCTGTGCGGCTCAGTTGGTAGAGCAGGGCGCTTGCAACGGCAGGGTTGTGGATTCCTTTCCCACGGGGGACCAGTACAAAAAAAAGTACTACAAAAAAAAAAATGTATGCCGTCACTACTGTGAGTTTCTCTGGATAAAAACGTCTGCTAAATTACCAAAATGTAAGGCCCTAATTTCTCATACTCAACACAACCTAAGATAAGACATTAGGAGCTCAGCAGAAAGATAAGGAATGAGGAGTGAGATTAAGATGCTGCAAATCAGCATGTGGAAACTGTTTATTACTGTTAGCAAAACAATGTCCACACAGGGTAGAACACTTTTACAATACAAGACGAAACCAGTAGCTTCAAGCTTTCATTTTAGGCTAACTTTCCTTGCTTACCGTACAGCTGAATTCATTTTAGGCTAACTTTCCTTGCTTACCGTACAGCTGAATTCATTTTAGGCTAACTTTCCTTGCTTACCGTACAGCTGAATTCATTTTAGGCTAACTTTCCTTGCTTACCGTACAGCTGAATTCATTTTAGGCTAACTTTCCTTGCTTACTGTACAGCTGAATTCATTTTAGGCTAACTTTCCTTGCTTACCGTACAGCTGAATTCATTTTAGGCTAACTTTCCTTGCTTACCGTACAGCTGAATTCATTTTAGGCTAACTTTCCTTGCTTACCGTACAGCTGAATTCATTTTAGGCTAACTTTCCTTGCTTACCGTACAGCTGAATTCATTTTAGGCTAACTTTCCTTGCTTACCGTACAGCTGAATTCATTTTAGGCTAACTTTCCTTGCTTACCGTACAGCTGAATTCATTTTAGGCTAACTTTCCTTGCTTACCGTACAGCTGAATTCATTTTAGGCTAACTTTCCTTGCTTACCGTACAGCTGAATTCATTTTAGGCTAACTTTCCTTGCTTACCGTACAGCTGAATTCATTTTAGGCTAACTTTCCTTGCTTACCGTACAGCTGAATTCATTTTAGGCTAACTTTCCTTGCTTACCGTACAGCTGAATTCATTTTAGGCTAACTTTCCTTGCTTACCGTACAGCTGAATTCATTTTAGGCTAACTTTCCTTGCTTACCGTACAGCTGAATTCATTTTAGGCTAACTTTCCTTGCTTACCGTACAGCTGAATTCATTTTAGGCTAACTTTCCTTGCTTACCGTACAGCTGAATTCATTTTAGGCTAACTTTCCTTGCTTACCGTACAGCTGAATTCATTTTAGGCTAACTTTCCTTGCTTACCGTACAGCTGAATTCATTTTAGGCTAACTTTCCTTGCTTACCGTACAGCTGAATTCACTACCCGAGTACTTTGTTTGTGATAATATGCTAACCATAATGCAAAATATGAGAATACCAAAGCTGATTTTCACCAAAAACATTATTAATTTACTCCGTCTCCCTTGCCAAAAACAAATTAACTTAGTCTCCCTCGCCTCCCATCTGGTTTCCACTAGATTCCCATAGGCACATTCTGTGTCACGGATGACATCATTACTTTCTTAAAGAGACGGCGCAAATTTTTATAAAATAAGAAATGGCTTCTTCTATGCAAATGTTGTTGATCAGTAAATTGACATATGTTCTCCTAGCAGTTGGCAATAAAATACGTTCTAAATGGAAGGTATTGTTTGTCATCTGTAGCCTAATGAAATCGGCAACAACAAAAACAACTCAATGCATGCACGCGCAAACACCGACACACACACACACACCTATGGAATAAAACGGATTCACCTGGAATTTGAATAGACCTAGGCTACATCTTGATTTACACAGTTTATCAATAAAAATGTACCATTCAAATACAGTTGAAGTCAGAAGTTTACATAAACTAGTTTTAATGACACCAACCTAAGTGTTTCAACCACTCCACAAATTTCTTGTTAACAAACTATAGTTTTGGCAAGTCGGTTTGGACATCTACTTTGTGCATGACACAATTAATTTTTCCAACAATTGTTTACAGATTATTTCACTTATAATTCACTGTATCACAATTCCAGTGGGTCAGAAGTTTACATACACTAATTTGACTGTGCCTTTAAACAGCATGGAAAATTGCAGAAAATCATATTATGGGTTTAGAAGCTTCTGAAAGGCTAATTGACATCATTTGAGCCAATTAGAGGTGTACCTGTGGATGTATTTCAAGGCCTACCTTCAAACTCAGTGCTTCTTTGCTTGACATCATGGGAATATGACCTCAGAAAAAAAATTGTAGACCACAAGTCTGGTTCATCCCTGGGAGCAATTTCCAAACGCCTGAAGGTACCACATTCATTCTGTACAAACAATAGTATGCAAATATAAACACTATGGGACCACGCAGCCATCATACCGCTCAGGAAGGAGACACGTTCTGTCTCCTAGAGATGAACATACTTTGGTGCGAAAAGTGCAAATCAATCCTAGAACAGCAGCAAAGGACATTGTGAAGATGCTGGAGGAAACAGGTACAAAAGTATCTATATCCACTGTAAAACGAGTCCTATATCGACATAACCTGAAAGGCCGCTCAGCAAGGAAGAAGCCCCTGCTCCTTAACCGCCATAAAAAAAGCCAGAATACGGTTTGCAACTGCACATGGGGACAAAGATCGTACTTTTTGGAGAAATGTCCTCTGGTCTGATGACACAAAAATAGAACTGTTTGGCCATAATTACTATCGTTATATTTGGAGGAAAAAGGGGGATGCTTGCAAGCCAAAGAACACAATCCCAACCGTTAAGCACAGGGGTGGCAGCATCATGTTGTGGGGGCACGAGGGACTGGTGCACTTCACAAAATAGATGGCATCATGAGGTTGGAAAATTATGTGGAGATATTGAAGCAACATCAAGACAGGAAGTTAAAGCTTGGTTGCAAATGGGTTTTCCAAATGGACAATGACCCCAAGCATACTTACAAAGTTGTTGCAAAATGGCTTAACCTCTTGCGACGAGCAATCCCGGATCCGGGAGCGTAATCATAGCCTCAAACGAATTAGCATGACGCAGCGGACATAAAAACTTTTCCTATTCATGAAAATAGCAAATTAAATGAAATAAATATATTCAAACACAAGCTTAGCCTTTTGTTAAAAACACTGTCATCTCAGATTTTCAAAATATGCGTTACAGCCAACGCTAGACAAGCATTTGTGTAAGTTTATCATGGCATAATGCTATGCTAGCTCTGCTGGCAGCAGGCAACATTTTCACAAAAATAAGAAAAGCAACCAAATTAAATCATTTACCTTTGAAGAACTTCGGATTCCACTCAGGAGACTAGTTAGAAAGCAAATGTTCCTTTTTTCCCAAAAATATGATTTTTGTAGGCGAAATAGCTCCCGTTTGTTCATCATGCTTGGCTGAGAAATCGACCGAAAAAATCTACCATTACAATGCCAAACTTTTTTCAAAATTAACTCCATAATATCGACAGAAACACGGCAAACGTTGTTTAGGATCCATGCTCAAGGTGTTTTTAACAAATATATCCGTCGAGGCAATTGGCTTCTCATAAGAAGCGAATGGAAAAATGGCTACCTCAGTATTTTACGCAAGATTTTCTGCGGGAGACACCATGTGACCACTTACTAAATATGCTCCCTTACGGCTATTCTTCAATGGAAATGCGTAAAAATTCGTCACAATGCTGCAGACACCTTGGGGAATACGTGGAAAACATAAGCTCATTCGTAGCTCATTCACAGCCATATAAGGAGTCACTGGCATGAGGCAGTTAAAAAAAATGTGGCACTTCCTGGTTGGATATTTATCTGGGTTTCGCCTGTAACATCAGTTAACAACATCACAGACAATATCTTTGCCGTTTTTAGAAACGTCAGAGTGTCTTCTTTCCAAAGCTGTCAATTATATGCATAGTCGAGCATCTTTTCGTGACAAAATATCTTGTTTAAAACGGGAACGTTTTTCATCCCAAAAATGTAATAGCGCCCCCTAATGCATAACTAATGCATAGGACAACAAAGTCAAGGTATTGGAGTGGCCATCACAAAGCCCTGACCTCAGTCCTTTGGAAAATTTGTGGCCAGAACTGAAAAGCGTGTGCGAGCAAGGAGGCCTACAAACTTGACTCAGTTACATCAGCTCTGAATGTCAGGAGGAATGGGCCAAAATTCTCCCAATTTATTGTGGGAAGCTTGTGGAAGGCTACCCAAAACATTTGACCCAAGTTAAACAATTTAAAGGCAATGCTACCAAATACAAACTGAGTGTATGTAAACTTCTGACCCACTGGGAATGTGATGAAAGAAATAAAAGCTGAAATAAAATCTCACTACTATTATTCTGACAATTCACATTCTTAAAATAAAGCGGTGATCCTAACTGACCTAAGACAGGGAATTTGTACAAGGATTAAATGTCAGTAATTGTGAAAAACTGAGTTTAAATGTATTTGGCTAAGGTGTATGTAAATTTCCGACTTCAACTGTAAATGATTACCATTTTGTTGTTAGATTGTTTTTACCAAAGTCAAATTGATTGTATAATGGAGTCATAATGCATACATTGCTGTCTGTAAAGAATTGACAAACATTTTCAAATTTAATGATATTGAACTCAAAATATGCCCAACAATTGAACAGTAGCAAAACTTACAGTACCTTCAGAAAATATTCACACCCTTTTCCTTTTTTCCATATTTTGTTGCATTGAATTTAAAATGGATTAAATTTAGATTTTTTTATCACTGGCCTACACACAATAATAACCCCATAATGTCATAATGTCAAAGTGGAATTGTGTTTTTAAAAAATATATAAATTATTGTATTCAAGCCATTTTTGATGGAAAGCCTAAATTAAGTTCAGGAGAAAAAAATTGCAAGGACTCACTATGTCAAATAATAGTGTTTAACATCTCTGTACCCCACACACACACAAATTCCCTCAGTCGAGCAGTGAATTTCAAACAGATTCAACCACAAAGACAAGGGAGGTTTTCCAATGCCTCTCAAAGAAGGGCACCGATTGGTAGATGGGAAAAAAAAAAAAAAAAAGTAGACACTGAATATCCTTTTTGAGTATGGTGAAGTTATTAATTACACTTTGGATGGTGTATCAATACAGCCAGTCTGCAAAGTTACAGGCCTCCTTCATAACTCAGATGCCTGAGAAAAAGGAAACCACTCAGGGATTTTACGATGAGGCCAATGGTGAAATGTGGGTGTATGCTATACTGCTTCTCATGGCCCCTTGAAAGTTTCCACAAATTGTGTGAGGGGTAGGAATGGGCGTATTTCTCCATCCCCTTCTCCATCCATTGTACTGGGCAGTACAATGGATAGAAATGGCTCAGTCCCTGGAACAAAAACCTTGTGATATCCAGGAGCACGAGTATAGGAATAAGCTCCTCCCAAACGTTTTCAACCTGCATCTTTCATTGTTAATGTGGGATTCAATGACTTTATGAAGAGCAGCTCAGAACAGCTGGAGATGGATTTTAAAGAACTTATTGGGGCTCTACTCGACACCTACAAACTCCCCATAATATCTGGCCCTGTGCACTCCCTAAATCGTAGCATTGAACGTCAGCAAACTCTTAGCCCTCTATAACTGGCGACATGATCATTGTAACATTTGCTGACAATAGCTTGTTTTATAAGGAGGATGGGATCCACCCGAATAATTTGGGTTCCTGGATCTTTTCACAGCACTATAAGGCCGTGTTGAGACAATGACTTGTCAATGACCTACGCCTACCTCAGTTAATCCCTACCATTGTGTCGCTGAGTTGTCATAATGCTTCAGCAAATGTACACTAACGTTGAAAAGTTTGGGATCACTTAGAAATGTCCTTGTTTTTGAAAGAAAAGCACATTTTCTGCCCATTAAAATAACATCAAATTGATCAGAAATACAGTGTAGACATTGTTAATGTTGTAAAAGACTACTGTAGCTGGAAACGGCAGATTTTTTATGGAATATCTACAAAGGCGTACAGAGGCCCATTATCAGCAACCATCACTCCTGTGTTCCAATGTCGCGTTGTGTTAGCGAATCCAAGTTTATCATTTTAAAAGGCTAATTGATCATTAGAAAACATTTTTGCAACTATGTTAGCACAGCTTGAGTATCTGGAGCATCAGCATTTGTGGGTTCAATTACAGGCTCAAAATGTCCAGAAAAAAAATAATTTTCTTCTGACACTTGTCAGTCTATTCTTGTTCTTTGAAATGAAGGCTATTCCATGCGAGAAATTGCCAAGAAACTGAAGATCTCGTACAACACTGGGTACTACTCCCTTCAAAGAACAATGCAAACTAGCTTTAAACAGAATAGAAAGAGGAGTGGGAGGCCCCGGTGCACAACTAAGTAAGAGGACAAGTACATTAGTGTCTAGTTTGAGAAACAGACGCCTCATCTGTCCTCAACTGGCAGCTTCATTAAATAGTACCCGCAAAACACCAGTCTCAACGTCAACAGTGAAGAGGCGACTCCGGGATGCTGGCCTTCTAGGCAGAGTTGCAAAGAAAACGTAATATCTCAGACTGGCCAATAAAAATAAAAAAATGGGCAAAAGAACAGACAGTAAACAGAGGAACTATGCCTTGAAGGCCAGTATCCCGGAGTCACCTATTCACTGTTGACGTTGACACTGAGTTTTGTTTTAAAGCGGCATCCAAATCCATCGAATGTAGTGATCACAAAACAGTAGCCATATCTAGGAAAACCAAAGTTCCAAAGACTGGGCCTCATATTGTGGATGAGAGGTCATACAATAAGTTTTGTAGTGATTCCTATGTTGTTGATGGAAAGAATATTAGTTGGTCTGTGGTGTGTAATGAGGAGCAACCAGACGCTGCACTTGACACATTTATGAAATTGCTTATTCCAGTTACTAATAAGCATGCACCCATTATGAAAATGACTGTAAAAACGGTTAAATCCCCATGGATTGATGAGGAATTGAAAAAATGTATGGTTGAAAGGGATGAAACGAAAGGAATGGCAAATAAGTCTGGCTGCACAACCAATTGGCATACGTACTGCACATTGAGAAACCATGTGACTAAACGGAATAAAAACAAAGATAAACTATACTATGAAACAAAAATACATTTTATAGAGAATGACAGTGAAAAGCTTTGGAGCACCTTAAATTATTATTATTTTTACAAAAAGGTAAACTCAGCTCTATCATTGATTGAATCAGATGGCCCATTGATCACAAAAGCCACAGATTTTTTTCATTGGCAAGATTAGCAAATTTAGGCATGACATGCAAACAACAAATGCTGAAACTACACATAAAGACAAGCATTGTAATTTTGAATTCCGTAAAGTGAGTGTGGAGGATGTGAAAAAAAATGTGTTCTCTATCAACAAGCCACCGGGGTCTGACAACTTGGATGGAAAATTACTGAGGATAATAGAGGATGATATTGCCACATCTTCAATCTAAACCTAATAGAAAGTGAGTGCCCTCAGGCCTGGATGGAAGAAAAAGTATTTCCACTACCCTAGAATAGTAAATCCCCCTTTACTGGCTCAAATAGCCAACCAACCAGCCTGTTTAAAATAAAAAATGAAGTTGTCAACCAAAAATTGCATTTGACCAGACACAATGATATTTTACTGTAAACTAATTGTCAGACTTTCAGCACGCTTATAGAGAAGGACATTCAACAAGCATAGCACTTACACAAATGACTTCAGTGTGACATTATCGATCATAGTCTGCTGATGAAAAAACTTGTGTTATGGCTTTACACCCCCTGCTATATTGTGGATAAAGAGTTACCTGTCTAACAGAACAAATAAAGTGTTCTTTACCTCTCCAACATAATCCAGGTAGAATTAGGACTTCCCCAAGGTAGCTGTCTAGGCCCCTTACTTCTTAAAAATCTTTTCATGCTGCTTGCCTTGACTAAACCCAGTGTGTCAATGTTTGCGGATGACTCAACACTAAACATGTCAGCTACCACAGCGAGTGAAATCACTGCAACACTTAAAGAGCTGCATTTAGTTTGAGAATGGGTGGCAAGGAATAAGTTAGTTCTAAAGTCCTAAATATTTCAAAAACTAAAAGCATTGTATTTGAGACAAATCTTTCACTGAACCCTATACCTCAACTACATATTGTAATGAATATTGTGGAAATTGTCCACCAGACACTGGGAGATTAATGAACCTTTCAGCCAGGGTTTCCGTCAGCCGGTCAGATGGATTTTGGCCTATAGAGAAATTGAAAAGCCTATAAATAAAATTGGCACCGGGCAATTGTCTTGGAGAAGACGCTTTTTTGCCTATTCATTGATGGAAATACCAGGTCGATTAAAATACATTTGACTGGTACTGCTTATCGGTCTATAGGTTCATTTGCATTATTTAGTTGAATTAAATCGGTGCGTGTCGGCTACAGTATATTCGTTATGCATCTTACTTATCACATGCATACAGCATACAGAAACAGTCTGAGCTAAAAATCTGTCAGACAGCTCGAAAGAAGCTACTGCTGTAGCATCTAAAACGGCAATGGAAGATAGGCTTCATCAGCGCTTCACACACCAATTTGCAATGAGCTGGTGGCTGTAGGCTACAATTTTGGAAAAATCTACTAAATTGTTTGAAACCTTGACATTTGAATACATTTTGAATACATATTTTTTTTATGTAGCCTTACTGGGCTAGGCTACTTCTTCCTCGACAAGCTGACCAATAGAATAGGTCAACTTCTCTACTATGCAGGATAGGAGTTTGACATATGGAGGACCAAACCTGCCATAATTAGAATTAAATGACTGAATAAATAAATGCACCTATAAATAGATAAATAAATCCACACATAAATAAATATACGAGCAGGAAAATACAAAAACACTGACCAATTCATTTATTTTCTCTACATATTCATTTATTTTCTCTACATGGCGGCTGGTAGCCTAGTGGTTAGAGCGTTGGGACTTAAAAATCTGTTCTTCTGCCCCTGAACAAGGCAGTTAACCCACAGTTCCTAGGCCGTCAATGAAAATAAGAATTTGTTAGGCTGATACCCCATTTCATGGACCCAAGATCCATTGGAAAGGCTGTACATTGCAATATGAATGATCAATACACATAGGCTTACTGGTGAGCTAATGTGGCTCATTTCACAGTGGTGTCAAGGTCCTGCAATATGGGCTATGATGCTAATATTTGTGTAAACTCTTCACGGCTGTGTTCTGTGGGTGTCAGTAAGCAGGCTGATACCCCATTTAAATGGACCCAAAGGTGTATAACAAAATAATAATTGTAAAAATGCCTGTACATGTGACTTTCCCCACAGTCCCCTTAGACAACTGAAAAGGGGAGAAAGCTATCACAGCTTCCTGGTTTCCACCAATCAGAGTGCCTGAAAGCACATTTGGACTCTGACCCCCTCCCACTGCAGGTCAGAGTGGCTATCTTTGTCAGCAGATAAAGATGCAAGTTGTCTGTGTGATTAATGTTTAGTGGAGGAAACAGTGGAGCATGTGTAGATTTTTTGTGAACTGTATGACGTAGATAGGGAGAGATCGTGTGAAAGGGTTAGAGAGGCTTGGACGGGGTTGAGGTTTGGTTGCTGTAGTGGGGGGAGGAAAGGGAAAGTTAGTGGTGTCTAGGGCTTTATTTCACTTTCTTAGAGGAACAGGACAAATGAAGAGAATTTCATCTGGGTAGGCCGTGACTGGCCTCACACTCCAGCACAGTAAATGGCGGTGTAGGCCTTAAAAGTTGGATGAGATCTGGCAACCCAATCCCAAAGAAGAAGACACAAGTTTGGCTGCCGACCAAGTTATCAGTCTGTTTATTTTAGTAAGATTGTGTATGCATTCAGGAAGTGAGTTGTGAGGTTTATTGTCGGGAGGGTTAATGCTAAATTATGGTGACTGACTGAAAGCAATTACCTTAGGCTTAATAACCTTGTCACATCTGTAGCTGTATAGTACTGCGTATATTTCAGACACGTTTATAAGTGCCTGTATTGCATTAGGTGTTATTGTTTAGAGATGGTTCATTCCTATAGCCTGTACGCACACTTTACCGCTGCATTTATTATGATGAAAAATGATGATGGCACCGGAGAGGATGGCTGCTGTTTTATTGGCTCTTAACCAACCGTGCTATTTTGTTCGTTTTTCTGTTTGTAACTTATTTTGTACATAATGTTGTTGTCTCTTATGACTGAAAGGATCTTCAGGACATCAGAACAGTGATTAACTCACCTCGAATTAGACAAATAATTTTCCTTTAATGAGTCGGACGGGAAGGATATACTCCATACAGCTGAACAGGTCGTCATCCCCGTCATTCACAGCAGAAAGAAACTGAGATTTTGCGAAAGGAGATCGGGGTGCCTTGTGAGGATCAGACGACGATTGGCTAATCTGCCTTTGCCATCCGTACTATTAGCCAACCTTTGATCCCTGGAAAATAAACAGGACGAAATAAAAGCACGTATATCCTACCAATGGGACATTAAAAACTGTAACATATGTTTCACAGAGTCGTGGCTGAGTGATGACATTAACAACATGCAGCTGGCGGGTTATACACTATCCGCAGAACAGAACAGCAGCCTCGAGTAAGACACGGGGTGGCGGCCTATGTACATTTGTAAACAGCTGTTGCACGATATCTAAGGAAGTCTCTAGGAGTATATCATAGGAGTATATCATGATAAGCTGTAGACCACCACAGAGTACCACAGAGTTGTCATCTGTATTTTTTCGATAGTCGTCTACACACCACCACAGACTGATGCTGGAACTAAGACCACACTTGATGAGCTGTATACCGCCATAAGCAAACAGGAAAACACTCATACAGAGGTGGCGCTCCTTGTGGCCGGGGACTTTAATGCAGGGAAACTTAAATCAGTTTAACTGATTTCCATCAGCATGTTAAAATGTGCAAGCAGAGGTAAAAAAAAGAGTTGAGACCATCTTACTCCACACACAGAGACAAGTACAAAGCTCTCCCTCGCCCACCATTTGACATATGTGACCATAATTCTATTCTCCTGATTTCCTGCTTACAAGACAAAATTAAAGCAGAAAGGACCAGTGACTCGGTCTATAAAAAAGTGGTCAGATGAAGCAAATGCTGAACTACAGGACTGATTTGTTAGCACAGACTGGAATATGTTCCAGAAATCTTCTGATGGCATTGAGGAGTACACCACATCAGTCACTGTCTTCATCAATGATGACGTCGTCCCCACAATGACTGTAAGTACATACCCCAACCAGAAGCTATGGATTACAGGCAAAATTCGCACTGAGCTAAAGGTAAGAGCTGCCACTATCAAGGAGCAGGACTCTAACCTGGAAGCTTATGAGAAATCCTGCTATGCCCTCAGACAAAACATCAAACAGGACTAAGATCGAATTGTACGACACCGGCTCCAACGCTTGTCGGATGTGGCGGGGCTTGCAAACTATTACTGACTACAAAAAGAAGCACAACCGAGAGCTGCCCAGGAACACAAGCCTACCAGACGAGCTAAATCATTTCTATGCTCGCTTCGAGGCAAGTAACACTGAAACATGCATGAGAGCATCAGCTGTTCCAGACGACTGTGTGATCACGCTATCCGCAGCCGATGTGAGTGAGACCTTTAAACAGGTCAGCATTCACAAGGCTGCAGGGCCAGACGGATTACCAGGACATGTACTCTGAGAATGCGCTGAACAACTGGCAAGTGTCTTCACTGACATTTTCAACCTCTCCCGGTCTGAATCTGTAATTCCAACATGTTTCAAGCAGACCACCATAGTCCCTGTGCTCAAGAACACTAAGGTAACCTTCCCAAATGACTACCGACCCATAGCACTCACATCTGTAGCCATGAAATGCTTTGAAAGGCTGGTCATGGCTCACAACACCATTATCCCAGAAACCTTAGACCCACTTAAATTTGCATACAGATCCACAAATGATGCAATCTCTATTGCACTCCACACTGCCCTTTCACACCTGGACAAAAGGAACACCTATGTGAGAACCTATTCCCCCTCGGGACACTGAAAAGATTTGACATGGGTCCTCACATCCTCAAAAGGTTTACAGCTGCACCATCGAGAGCATCCTGAAGGGTTGCATCACTGCCTGGTATGGCAACTGCTCGGCCTCCGACCACAAGGCACTACAGAGGGTAGTGCGTATGGCCTGGTACATCACCAACAACAAGCTTCCTGCCACCCAGGACCTCTATACCAGGCGGTGTCAGAGGAAGGCCCTAACAATTGTGAAAGACTCCAGGCACCCTCGTCATAGACTGTTCTCTCTGCTACCGTACAGCAAGCGGTACCGGAGCACCAAGTCTAGGTCAAACAGGCTTCTAAACAGCTTCTACCCCCGAGCCATAAGACTCCTGAACATCTAATCAAATGGCTACCCAGACTATTTGCATTGCCCACCCCTTCTACGCTGCTGCTACTCTCTGTTATTATCTATGCATAGTCACTTTAATAACTCTACCTACATGTACATATTACCTCGACTAACCGGTGCCCCCCGCACATTGACTCTGTACAGGTACCCCCTGTATATTTTACTGCTGCTCTTTAATTATTTGTTACTTTTATCTTTTACTTTTTTAGATATTTACTTAAAACTGCATTGTTGGTTAAGGGCTTGTAAGTAAGCATTTCACTGTAAGGTCTACTACACCTGTTGTATTCGGCGCGTGTGACAAATACAATTTGATGTGATTTTCATAGTTCACACTACTGTTAAGCCATGGCGAGAGATTCTAGATGTTTCATAGACGGTCCTCAGCGCTCCCGCCTGCCCACGCAGTACAATTTATGACTCTGTGGCACTAGACACAGATCAGATATCCACCAGTTCTGAGAGAGGGCCATAAATCTTGCCTGTCTTAATTAGTTCTCTCTCTCTCCATGATTTGTTTATACATATATCTCTAAAATCTCTAAATGTGTATGCTGTAATTTGAATATCCCTGTATAGATGCTATGCCATTCTTTCCTGTGTAGATATTCCTATTGGATAGCTTATAACATTGTAGATTTGTTCTTACCTTTCAGAACCACAAGTCCATCCTATGCAAACTGGAGATGTCTGTGTGAGTGTGAATACTATAGTGTGTGGTGGTGATGGTGATAATAAAAGTCCTGGACTAAGAAGCATCTGTACTGTTCTTGCCGGACAGCCTGTAGCGAGTCAGAACCAATTACATCACATTAATTACTAGCGGGTGAGGGCATTCCCAACCGACCGCTCAGACAGCTCCAGCTAGCCATTTTTTACAATTAGGTAAGGCTGTACATTGCAGTATGAATGTCCAATACACACAAGTCTGCCTGGGGAGGTGATTTCCCACAGTCAAAGTCCTGCAATATAAGCTACAATGGTAATATGTAGGTACACTCTTCATAATTGTGTTCTGTGGGTATCACTGAATAGGCTGATACCCCATTTCATTGCTCCACAATCCATAGGTAAAGCTGTACAGTGAAATATAAGTATATGCCCCCAATGCAATTATGAAGTCTAATACATCCACAGTGCGACTTCAACTGATTTGCCATTTTTTGGGTCAAATTAACACATTTTAAGATACGTTTTGCCTTCACATTGACAAGGGGGAGGTTATCCTAGACCACTATCCCTAGAGGGAGACACTTTGTGAATATAGGCCCTGGAAGAAAGTGGTTACACAATACCTTGCACAGCAGTAATTTTACCCCGAGAGCAGGGGTAGAGGCAACCCTGTTCCTGGAGTGCCGCAGGTACTGCAGGATTTAGTTTTAACTCGGCACAACAACAGGCGTTCGTTCAGTTCAGCCACGTTTTCTCAAAACATTCTTGAACCGACAGATACTTTTGCTCCAATTGGTGGGTGTGCCGGGGTGTGGCTTGAAGCAATGAGTTTAGTATTTAAAGGGCAGGGGTGCATTTTGAACACACAACCCAACCCCTCCCCATTTTTCAGCGAGTCGTTCAGTACAGCACCGTTTCCGTTCAATTGAACATTCTTTTACATTTGTATGTACTGAATACAGCCCTGACCGCCTGAACTAATTGATCCGTTGAGTGATTGCCTAAATTCAAAACAACCAGTTTTCCAGGTCGGTTAAATCAAAAACATGAAGTGCCTGCGGCACTCCAGGACCAGGGTTGCCTATCCCTGCCCTAGAGGTACTAGTCAATGCTTATTAACTGAATATTGTACGTGAATTTCCATAAATCAATGACACAAACAAAAGGGTTGAATTGTCCAGCGACATTTGCAATAACTGCTAACACAACTTTGGTGTTGAAAGGTACATAATGCATTTATTGTCATCTCCCTATCAGGTCACTGCATGCTGTGACATGGGTCTGGATGGTGACACATCTTCAAGCTGCCGGACTGAAGACTGTGGCCTTCATTGGTACCAGAAGCAAGGGCCTTACCTAAGAATACAGCAAGTCTCCCTCTCGATCTCACAGCCTTTCTGTCAACATGTATGTACCCACTCAAATTCACACCAACAGCTACGGACACAAGAACAGACTTTTATTCACTTGTTTTTACTTGTCGCAGTCTTCAATCTTGTCTGGGATATATATTTTAGTTGCCAAACCTGTGTGATGTCTGATATACATAAACAATGTATTCACCCCGGACATGAGAATTGTATTTACTTTAGACCTTTTGAATCATCAAGTGTCGTCTTTGTGTTTAAGCTACCACAGAAGTTAGTCAAAGCTGATGTGACAAACATGCATGTACAAATTGTTTTGTAATCTAACAATACAATTAAATAGAGTTTATACAAAACTATATTGCATTTGGTCACCACCTAAATGTGGCTTTTAAAAGCCTTGATAGTTGCATCCTTCCTCAGTGAACTGTCTGCGGATAGCTGACAACAGGGTGGCAGGATTTTTCATGTGCTACGCTAGCGTTCCACAGCCCAGCAAACTCACCTGGGGATAGGGGGATGGACGTGTTAGTTTTGTCTGGGAGACTGCGAGTCTTTTACAGGGAGAAGATAGCATGAGGTTTGGCATAAGTACAGTGAACCCAATGCAACCAGTGGCTCTGGAAAATATGTGACCCACCACCTGGTTTCGGGTCCTATGAAGCAAAATCTGAAATGGTGTTGTTTACATTGGATAAAAGTAAAGACTCAAAGCTAGAAAATTGTATATCATGCACTGCAGTTGAGGAACAATGGGAAAGTAATTCTGCTTTGAAAGTTGATAAACTTCTAACGCCACTTTTGAGAAAATGGCCTGTGAATGTGTTGGTACACGTACTGGAGAGCTCTTCTTTGTCTACACCCATTCAGCATCGTTCATACCCTCTTAAGCATTAGCCCCACCCATCTCTAATGATTCAGTGTAGCAAACAACCAAAGATTAAGATTCAAAGTAGTAGCAAAAAGTAGTAGCACAAATAAACTTTATCTAGTCCTTGGCCTATCTTTGGTGCAGGTCATGTTGGTCTTCTCATTACCATCTCTGGTAAACACACACACTATATTAAATCAAATCAAAGTTTATTTTTCACATGCACAGGATACAGAAGGTTTAACAGGACAGTGAAATAAATGGTTACTTGCATAGTGGATTATTTTGTTTAGACGTGTAGCTAGCTAGCTAAATAATGAACCAAAATCCCAACTCTAATGCCGCGTTTAAAACAACAGGGAACTCGGAAATCTCAGACTTCACTGCGTTCAAAATAACTGGGAATGCAACAAAAAAAAAGGAGCTCGGAATGGGGAATTTTTTTAAATATTATTTTTATTTTTTAATCGGTCATCCAACTCAGAATTTCAACTCATCAACTCGGGCATCTTTCTAAAGCTACGACTTTCCAACTTAAAGATCACTGATGTCATGATTTGACCTCGTATTCTTCAGAGTTCTCAGTTGTTTTGAATGCGGCAATATTACCATGCATGAATCTGCAGGTAGTTAGAGTTAACCAACTAGGTTCAATGTTACCTAGCTAGCTAACATTAGGCTATTACTAGAAATGCAAATGGTTTCTGATATACAAATATTATTACTACACAGATCATATGTAACATTAGCTAGATAGCCAGCCAGCTAACTTTAGCTAGCTAACAGTACGCTTTAACATGCAATGAAAGCAACCTTCTGACAAAATGTTAAATGTATAATATCTGAAAATGTAGCTAGACTCTTACCTGTATAACATGGATGAACGCTTCTCCCTCTGTCATGTATACAATGTTTGCCCTTAGTTTGAATATGTAGAAAGCACCTGTCTCCGGATTACAACAGCCTTCTGTGTTCTATTTAGGACTGTTCGCATTTGGCCACCATCTCTCTGCTTCCACTGTGCATTCTACTGATTTCAAAACTCTCAACTTCTTCGATGACATTGACACCGTTTCTCCCCCCACCACTGTCATCAGAAGCCTCTACAATGTCTGGTTCAATGAACATGTTTTTTACCTAAATCAGGGATTTCCTCATTGGCTGATTCATTTTCAGAATCAGAGAGTCAGCGTGGCACGATCGTTCTCCAGAAAGTAGTCCAGCAACACGTTTTCAGTGCTTCATGATATCTTTAAAAAAAAAGCCTTGGTATAAAGGATTAATCCACACATACTAAGCAGCTTATGTTAGACAGAAGCATGCTACATGGCAGACCAATCCAAACTCATTTGTCGGCATGTCCAGCCCATTATCTCTGCCAATCATGGCTAGTGGGAAGGCTCCTGTATTTTTCCGTGGCTAAACCAACTAGGCTCATAATTTAAGAATTGTATTTGTATTTACAGATGGCATACAAGTTTGTTATTAAGGCACATGAAAGATCACATATTCCAGAAGACATTTCTGGCAAAAATGCCTCTCCTGTGAAATAGTGACGTGAGACATACGCCTAGCTTCTTAAAATGGGTCACATATGCCATGTCATCACACAGGTAGACTGCCATAGTGAAGAAGGTTTACATGGTGCATCAAGTATTCTATTATGAGTGTAGCTTACTGCTCTGGAGAGATTGCAGGTAGTTGCTCAGAAGGCTCTGGAGGTCCTTGGCCCATTCTGTCTCTGCAGCAGTTGGAGAGAGATGGATAGAGGTAGTGAGCACTAAAAAGAGAGAGCACCCTCACCCCTGACCTCCCACTGGCCCACGGCCTCCTGCCTAGTATCATGTAAAGGAAAACAATAATATCATGACTTACTGACAGAGTGCTCCATATTCCTGCTGGTAGCAAGCAGAGAAATGTCCTGCCTTGTAGTATGGTTGCATCCATCTCCGCCAGGCTCCAATAAATCAGATGGCAAACCTGCAGTGATTAACACGAAAATGGTACCTGTACTTAGGATTCCTATATTAGTATGACTATTTCACATTAATGTCTGTAAATGACAATAGATCTGATTAAGTATGCAGTATGCAAGCCATTTAAGTATGCATGCCATTTTGTGATAATGGCTATGACAAATTACATGGCATACATGTGAATTTATAGCTAGCTAAGATATTATTTATATTTTATTGCACCATCTCACTAACAATTGCTAAGGCGACCAGTAAATTCCACTATTGTGGCTAAACTGTACTGTGGCAAGCTTCTCATAGGTGATTTACTCCATCATGACAACATGCTCCTCTTTACTTGGCTGTAGTTAGCTAGCTGCTAGCTTATTAATTAAGTATCTACTCTATTGCTTAATGAGTGATCTAGTTAACTTGAGCTAGCCAACATGCATTGCTTCTGACATGTCACGATTCTGCTTGCTTTACATCTGACAGATAATTAGCTACCAAGATAATAATGGTTTCTGATAATTGCAATTAGTTCATTATCTAGCTAGTTAGCTACGTGTAAAACCAAGTCTGGCTGTAAAACGGCTAGCTAGCCAACTCGACTTTATAGCCAAGCTAGCTAGCTTGATACTCGGTAATGTTAACTTACCATGCTTTTCTGGACAACTGGACATTTCTCTCGCCAATCCCAGTCGACTCCTTCTTGCGACTCCTTGTCCCTTGGTCTTCTTCTAGGTTCAAAACTATATGGCTGTAGTCTGTTGCCTTATTGTAAAAAGCAACCTCTCGTAATACAGCCAAAACTGTTCACCACTATCTACGTCAAGGACAATGTTCCATTTGTTCTTTTTATGGTACACATGAGGCACATTTATTTTTAAATGTAATATTTATTTAACTAGGCAAGTCAGTTTAGAACAAATTCTTATATACAATGACGGCCTAAACACAGGGCCAAACCCGGACGATGCTGGGTCAACTGTGCGCCGCCCTATGGGACTCCCAATGATGCAGCCTGGATCCGAACCAGGTACTACAGTGATGCCTCTTGCACTGAGATGCAGGGTCTTAGACCACTGCGCCACTCAGGAGACCAGCATATAATAGTTTTGATAAACAATTTGCCACAAAAAAGATACATCGTATTGAGACATAGCTGTATGTGCTAGACATTATTGTTTGGGGGGGGGGGGGGGGGGGGTCAATGTGAAATAATGGCCTTTAAACACGTTCTGTCATACTAAACGCATTCAGGCCAAGGAGTTCAATCTTGGTTTTATCAGAGCACAGAGGAAGTCTGGAGCTCTGTCAGAGTGACCAAGTTCTTGGTCACCTTCCTGACCAAGGCGCTTCTTCCCCGACTGCTAAGTTTGGCCGGGCGGCCAGCTCTAGGAAGAGTCTTGGTGGTTCCACACTTCTTCCATTAAAGAATGCTGGAGGCCCCTGTGTTCTTGGGGACCAATCAAATCATGTCCAATGAATTTACCACAGGTGGACTCCAATCAAGTTCTAAAAACATCTCAAGGATGATCAATTGAACAGGATGCACCAGACCTCAATTTCGAGACTCATAGCATGAATACTAATGTAAATAAGATATGTATTTTTTTTTAAATATATATACATTTCCAAAATGAATAAAAATATTTATATAATGTTCGGTTTGTCATTATGGGGTATTGTGTGTAGATTGAGGAACAAAAATGTATTTTTATCTATTTTAGAATATGGCTGTAATGTAGCAAAATTTGGAAAAAGTCAAGGGGTCTGAATACTTTCCGAATGCACTGTATGTGTGCATTTATGTATTTATTCATTTAATTATAATTATGGCAGCTTTGTTCCTCCATATTGATATAGGCCAGTGATTTTGTTGTTCGTTATTCTAACTAGGCTTGGGCGGTGTACCATATATACAGTATACAGGGGTATTTAGAAAAAGCCAGGGGACAACTGCGAGAGACCGGAGCCTTGTGAGTCACTCACTGTTGTGCAGCACGCACCAGGTGATCTAATTACAGTATGGAATTCACAAATGTTTGCTAGCTAGTTATCTTATAACTATTAAGTTAACTGTTTAAAATGTGCTAAATGCATTGCAGTTGTGCATTTGGTTTGCTAATTTAGTAGCTAGTTCTTTATCTAGCTAAATGGTTAGCTTATTCCAATATCAAGCATTCACTATGTAGCATTTTTTTGTTACTTTTATAGTTCAGGTCAGACACTGTCTAAAATGTTCACAATGTGATCATTAACATTTAGTTAGCATTCTCTATGGGATTTTACATATACTTATTAGCATTGCTCACCTCCGGTTTTACACAGTACCAGTGGGGATTGAAAACAGCGCCCTTGAGTTCAGTGCCGGTATTACCGAATATCCCAGTGTGGCACAATTCTACCGTCTTTTTCAAAGTGCTAATGAGAATTCAGTGAGAAGGACCGCACATTGTTGCATCCTTGACTTGCAAGTTCTTTTAATATTAATTACCATAATCTAAATGAGATTTCTGTCATTCTGAGCACCATGGGTGCCCGCCCTAATCAGGTTACGAACCCAATGCATATGGGTCCGGTAGATTTCTCAAATGTCCGTTAAATTGAAATGTTGCCGGTCAAATGTACGGGCCACATTTTCCTAATGGAAACCCTGCTTTCAGCAGGACAATAACCGAAAATACAAGGCCAAATCTACACTGTACTTGCTTACCAAGAAGACAGGGACTCATGTTCCTGAGTGGCCGAGTTTTACTTAAATCTACTTGACAGTCCCATTGTAAGACCTGAAAATGGTTGTCTAGCAATGATCAACGACCATTTTGACAGAGCTTGAAGTATTTTGCAAATAATAAAAATGGGCAAATGTTGCACAATCCAGGTGCAACATCTTAGAGACTTTCCCAGAAAGAATCACAGCTATAGTCATCACAATCCAGGTGCAACATCTTAGAGACTTTCCCAGAAAGAATCACAGCTATAATCATCCCAATCCAGGTGCAACATCTTAGAGACTTTCCCAGAAAGAATCACAGCTATAAATCATCCCAACTGTGCTTCTACAAAAATACTGACTCAGGGCGGTGAATATTTATGTAAATCAGATATTTGATATAATGAGATATTTCATTTTCAATAAATTAGCAAAAAAAATTAAAAACATGTTTTCACTTTGCCATTATGGGGTGTTGTGTGTAGATGGGTAAGAAAAAAATGAATTTGATCCATTTAGAATTCAGGCTGTAATACAACACAATGTGAAATAAGTCAAGGGGCATGAATACTTTCTGAAGGCACTGTATCTGTCTGGATCAAGTGTCATTCTGTGACTTGTTTTAGTTCTGGTATCATTTTGGTATTGAGCATCATGATTGTATCGAGTATTGTGATACTAAACCTGGTATCGTTATTGAAGTAAAAAAAATCTGGCATCGTGACAACACTAAGTCTGTCTTGGCAGAATCTTGTAGGTACTGCACAGCCAAACTAATTTCCAAATAGACAAAAAGAAACACTGCTCTAAAACAAGCAACTACTTCTCCTTGGGGCAGAGAGCTAGCTTTGGTTGTTTACCCATTTCTTTTTTCAGAAAGGCTTTTTGATGAAATCAATCTAGAATCCATTTTAAGCTGCAAAGGCCAACTGAGGCAAGTATTTGTTTTTATCTGGAGGACTTAAAATGCTAACGTTATTTTGACCAAAATGACTGATGTGTAGAAATGACGAAATGCTGAAAGAATCGCAGCTATGGATGTGATCCATGTCTAATGCAGAGCAGCTGACTGCTGGTTCGATCTTGAGTGGACCATGGCATGGTTGGAAAGTTGATTGAAACGGTTCCATCAACGAGAGCAGCTCGCCAGAAAAGGAGAACTTGGCACAGGCCCTGCTTTTTCTTCATGTGTTTTCAATTATCCGCCACCCCGTTTCAAAGGAAGTCACAAACACTCAACTTCAAGACAGGCATCCACTTCAATGATTCCGATTTGGGGCTGAACTGTGTTACACAAAAAAGGGAGACGGCCTCATTGTGATCGGTGCAGGCTGTTTTACATTCTCTGAAAAGGGACTGCGATGGTGGTGGCATTATAGCTTGTGATCTGTGGGTAGGAAAGGCTGCTTATCGTCTTAAAATGACACTGAACATGACAAACGGAAACGTCTCCCATGGAGTCTGACGAGAGAAATGTGCGTCTACTTCTCCCGTTTGATTTCGACGGCTATGAATGCAAGGCTGTATAAAAGCCCGGTGTGAGAGCCGGAGCTAGCCGTTAGCTGATGAAGAGGAATCGCTGTTCCACTGCAGCCAGACAGGGGGAAGGCACTGCTCTTCCAGTAGACGCGTGGGGTGGCCATTTGAGAGCTCAACGAGATTGGAACATAAGAGGCGAGCTTTATCTGCCCAGTTTGCTGCCTAGTTTTCTCCAGTAATCAGAATGTTACTCAGGCATCTCGGAACAGATGGCTGGAAAACGAATGGTGGGTCTGATCTCTACACACAACCCCCGTCTTTGGGATTACACACCTTGACAGAGGAGCGGAGGAGAGGGAGTCTGGACTGGAAAAGAAACACGAGTCAGAGGCTGTTCTAATGTGAGGGCTAACCCTCGGGGCGGCAGTGTAGCCTAGTGGTTAGAGCATTGGACTAGTAACCGAAAGGTTGCAAGTTCAAATCCCCGAGCTGACAAGGTACAAAATCTGTCGTTCTGCCCTTGAACAGGCAGTTAACCCACTGTTCCTAGGCCGTCATTGAAAATAAGAATTTGTTCTTAACTGACTTGCCTAGTAAAATAAAGGTGTTAAAAAAAAAAAACCCTACTAGATCACAAGGGAGATTTCAGGTCAAAAAGGGTTCATTTCCTCTGAGGGCGTGTGCGTGAATGAGAGAGATAGTGTGTCCCTGCTATGCTGAGTTCAAGTGTGCTAGTGCTGGTGGGTGTGTGCCTAGGTGTATACTATTTTTGTCTCCCTGCTCCTCCGCGAGCAAAAATACAATTTCAGTTGGTGTTAGTTATTAGTTAAGCTAGTTATTGTTCGGCTCTGTTCTGAAAGCTATGGCTGTGGCCCTGTCTGATGGTGCAGGCCAGAGGTCTGTGCGGGACGGATTTATTCATGCCGCATCCCGCAGCTTCTCATAAGGCACCCGCTCACACTTGCTGGCTTTCTGTCAGACTCTCACCCACTACTGCAAGAACTGGTCCTGAACACCAGTCCCACAATGTTATTTTAGGCATACAGGTCAAAAGTTGACACACCTACTAATTTTTCTTTTTTTTAACTATTTTCTACATTGTAGAATAATAATGAAGACATCCTTGACAACTTTGAAATAATGTAGCAACCAAGTGTTATACAAATCAAAATATATTTGACAATTCTTCAAAGTAGCCACCCTTTGCCTTGATGACAGCTTTGCAAACTCAACCAGCTTCGTGAGGTAGTCACCGGGAATGCATTTCAATTAACACGTGTGCCTTGTTAAAAGTACATTTGTGGCATTTCTTTTCTTAATGTGTTAGAGTCAATCAGTTGTGACAAGTTAGGCTGTGGTATACAAAAGATGGCCCTATTTGGTAAAAGACCAAGTCCATATTATGGCAAGAACAGCTCAAATAAGCAAAGAGAAACAACAGTCCATCATTACTTTAAGACATGAAGGTCAGTCAATGCGGAAAATGTCAAGAAATTTGAAAGTTTCTTCAAGAGCAGTTGCAAAAACCATCAAGCGCTATGATGAAACTGGCTCTCATGAGGACCGCCACAGGAAAGGAAGACCCAGAGTTACCTCTGCTGCAGAGGATATGTTCATTAGACTTACCAGCCCCAGAAATTGCAGCCCAAATAAATGCTTCAGAGTTCAAGTAACAGACACATCTCAACATCAACTGTTCAGAGGAGACTGTGTGAATCAGGCCTACATGGTCAAATTGCTGCAAAGAAACCACTACTAAAGGACATCATTATGAATAACAGCCTTGCTTGGGCCAAGAAACACAAGCAGTGGACATTAAATCAGTGGAAATCTGTCCTTTGGTCTGATCAGTCCAAATTTGAGATCTTTGGTTTCAACCGCCATGTCTTTGTGAGACGCAGAGTAGATGAACGGATGATCTCTGCATGTGTGGTGGTGGTGGTGGTGGTGTGATGGTGCTTTGCTAGTGACACTGTCTGTGACTTATTTAGAATTCAAGGCACACCTGGCTGCCACAACATGAAAAGCGGAGAAAGCGGACACGTTTTGCATATAGCATATATCCTACTTTTTAGGAGGACGATTAGCAGACAGAGACAAATAAATGGGTCATCAATATTTATTGAAAATCAAAAAATGCGCAAAGCTCCCTCACCATGGTAGGCTATTCACGTGGTACGCCTTTACCTTTTCAATGACGATTTTTGATTGCACCTCGACTAATGCTAGTTGACCTCACTCCACTTTCCATTATCAATATTTATTGACAGGCACTGTAGTATAGTTTACAGTTGAATCATATTTACTTTCATTTCCTTGGAAAGATAACGGACACGTGATTCTCCAACCACGTACGGGCAGCCTACTCTATTTAATTGAGACCGCACATATACTAGGCACACTTGTTTTCACACGCTCAACGAGGAAGAGAGCTAGGCAACCTAATGTAAAGCAGTGAATTCTGAGTGTGTGTCAATAACGCAACAAAGGTTTTTAATACAATAGGTAGGCTAACGCCATACAAAGCAGAAAGACATCCGTTCACAAATAATCTGCGGAACAACAAACATTTTAAATCACAAAATTGTCTGCCTGACCGCCCACTCCCAAACGCATCATGAAAACTGTCAACCCCATCGCAATGATCTCTGTCAGGTCCCAAGTGCAGGCATGCACTCCACTGGAGCTCTGCTATATGTCGTTACTGTGGAGAAGGAAACGAGGGTTGTGGTACAGCACCACCTTTCCCCGTCTGGGTTGCATAGAAAATACACACACGTACACAATGGCTGAAAACTAGAGTTTAACTTCTTATGGCTGGGGGCAGTATTGAGTAGCTTGGATGAATAAGGTGCCCAGAGTAAACTGCCTGCTACTCAGTCCCAGTTGCTAATATATGCATATTATTATTATATTTGGATAGAAAACTCTGAAGTTTCTAAAACTGTTTGAATGATGTCTGTGAGTATAACAGAACTCATATGGCAGGCAAAAAAACATCATTTTTCCAACTCATTCCCTATTGAAGATACAGTGGGATATTGGTCATGTTGCACTTCCTAAGGCTTCCACTAGATGTCAACAGTCTTTAGAACCTTGTTTGATGCTTCTACTGTAAAGGAGGGGCTCATAAGGGCTCTTTGAGTCAGTGGTCTGACAGAGTGCCACAAGTATGTGACGCTCATTCACGTGAGAGTTAGCTCGCGTTCCATTGCATTTCTGAAGACAAAGGAATTCTCCGGTTGGAACATTATTGAAGATTTATGTTAAAAACATCCTAAACATTGATTCTATACATCGTTTGATAAGTTTCTACGGACTGTAACGGAACTTTTTGACATTTCGTCTGCTCCTAGTGAACGCGCTTCGTGAGTTTGGATTTGTTTACAAAACGCTACAAAAAGTAGCTATTTGGACATAAATGGACATTATCGAACAAATCAAACATTTATTGTGGAACTGGGATTCCTGGGAGTGCATTCTGATGAAGACCATCAAAGGTAAGTGAATATTTATAATGTTATTTCTGACTTCTGTTGACTGCACAATATGGCAGATATATTTTTGGCTTGTTTGGTCTCTGAGCCCTGTACTCAGATTATTGCATGGTTTGCTTTTTCCGTAAAGCTTTTTTGAAATCTGACACAGCGGTTGCATTAAGGAGAAGTGTATCTAAAGTTCCATGCATAACACTTGTATTTTCATCAATATTTATAATGAGTATTTCTGTAAATTGATGTGGCTCTCTGCAAAATCACCGGATGTTTTTTGAACTACTGAACATAACGCGTATACTGAGATTTTTAAAAATATAAATATGAACTTTATAGAACAAAACATACATGTATTGTGTAACATGAAGTCCTATGAGTGTCATCTGATGAAGATCATCAAAGGTTAGTGATTAAACCCAGAACCCGTATTCCGATAAGGTCGCCGGGATGCAGAGAAAACAGAAAGATTGCAAAACCAGTCCCCCCGGCCACCTGATAGGATGGATCCAGTGAAACCGACACGGAAATGGGAGAGAGTTGTGAAAGTTGTGTCTCTCCCTGCGCCACCCCTCCTCCCCGTTTGCACAGCCCTGACTAACCCCGAGTTGTAATACAATAGCACCAGTCATAAGTCACCATGGGCAGTGAGAGAGTGAAAGAGAAAAAAATAAATATGAAACTATCGAGAAGAGAAGGGCTGCTCCCAGGTGCACAGGAGACCTCCCGTCACGCTATAAGGCCCTGGATTTGACTGTGAGAGCGCTGGAGCCTGACATTTCACAGGCACTGCTTACACCCAGACACATTCCCTACAGAATACTCCACACTCGAGAGAAAGGAGAGAAGTGGGAAGAGAGAGAGAAAGAGATCCAAAAATACCTATTCATTAAAACCACTGCTCCAGGAGTTAATTCAAGGAGTGAAAATATAGACAGTCTAATAAAGACTGGATGAGAAACCTGAGCCCTGACTGACTATCAATCAAACTGTGCAGCAGAATAAGAAAGTAAAATTGTTTGAAATTTGTCTAAATAAATCATGTCTGGATTCACTGCTGAGAGAGGAATGCTAGAAAGCTTTAAACCCCTTGTGCATACAGCACTTTCACTACAGTAGAGTCCATTGATCTCTACGCAGGTTGCGGTAACTGGCAGTGAGGAAGGTGTCTGGTGCTGATTCAAAATGAAGGCTCATTCTTTGTGAGCTTGGCATTTAGCTGGGAAATTACAGAAACCGCTTGCATTTGCTAATTAATGAAGAGGTAGCCTACTGGCAACAGAAGCTCACTTGACTTCCAGAAATCAAACTTCAACTCCTGAACTTTAAGGAAAGGCCAACTACCATGGGCCACAGTCAATTTTAAATGCCCTGTTTAGAGCATGGTGCAAGCAAATGCAGAACTTTTTGTGGTAGAATGAACCCCATTTTACGGCAGGGCGCTTAGTAGGAAAAAGGACGAAGAATCGTTTCTAAAACTGCATATCTAAGTCTCTGGTCTGTCCAAGAAGTGAGGGTAGACAGTTCTCTGCTTATCCACTTAACATATTAATGATTATTTTGGGGTATAGGGAAGGGTCAGTTGGGGAGGGACAGTTTTCTTTTTTTCATGAATTTAGGGAGGGTTCAGAAAGAAAAACAAAATGGAGGGCCATCCATTTTCATTTCAGACAGGTCCGATTTTCTCCATCTCACCCTATTATAAATAATGTTTACTCTCTTATATGAGTACGATTATGCCTTTGGCTGCAGTACAATACAAACCAAGGTAAGACATGCTTCATCGAATGACATAAAACATCTGAGTTTTAAACAATTAAAGGTATGGTTACATAGTTTCAAAATGCTGACCACCGCCACTCAGATTCAAGGTCGGTGATGTGCGGTGCGCAATATTTCTGTAATTAAAAGTCTCATTAAAGTTTGTCTACATTTTCTGGCGCATCCCTCATGTTAGCATCGGTTTGGACATGAGTCTGGAATATGCAGAACTTTTTGTGGTAGAATGATCCCCATTTTACGGCAGGGCGCTTAGTAGGAAAAAGTGTAATTACGTAAGTGATGAGGTTTTTATGACAGCCTATATTGTCTAAAGAGATGAGACAGACTGTAGACAACCAGGAGACATTAAAATAATCGTCAAAAGCGGATTACGAGGGATTTCAAAAAGAGAGTCTCTCATTCACCTCAAGTAATTCCATCTCTGACAGAGTGGAAACATACAATCACCATCACTGAGGTTAATGCCTGTACAGGGCACTGCAAATTCCCTGTGTTGTCCAAACAGGAAAGGCATGTGAAGGTCATGACTGTAGAATGGGTGCCGTTAGCCAGTGTCAGCTGCTGACAACTACATAATGTCAGAAATGGCCTATTGATGAGATCTTAAGGGCCACACAGGATGATACCATGTTTTTTGTGTCATTTTAATGGGACCAAGCCTTTAATGTGTCTAAACAAAGGATTACTTATTGACCCTAGACAGACGACAGAGATATCTTGTCCTTTAGTCGCAGGATTTCCTGGCCTGCCGGCATGATCCTCACAGAGGGAGTAGACTGCTTCCTCTCCTCCTCCCCCACCCAAGACAGACACAGCGTGAATGAGTTGAACTGAATGCCCCCTACCATTGAATGATAGAGGTTGAAAATGGAGCAAGATGACACATGAAACCTCCCGCCACAGAGTTCAGCACTCCCCAAGCTCCGGAGATAAGCAGAAAACCCTCTCAATGGAATATGGATGGATGTCCTATTCTACACAGCAGAAGCAGCTATCACACAGCTCATAGCGAAAGAAACTTTGATACCTTTTCCTGACGATCTTACCAAGTTCCATCTGATGAAGACTTTGAAAAGCATACTATCAAGATGACATGGAGAAGAGTAGCCAGTAATTATGTCTAATGGGTAACTCTACCCCCCAGCTAACTAACTGCAGGCTGGAAAATGCAGAGGCTCTTCGACCCCACCCCCCACCCCAAAAAAATCTGCTGCCAGAACAAGACGTCCAACACTGCCCCTGGAGCTTCACTTTTGTCTCAGCGTATGGCGGTGACATATGGCTGACAATTGTAACTGATCTCCTGGTGCAAAGCCTCTTCTAGAGATGGCTTGTCAATACTCTCCAGCGTCTCTGTCAGAAACCTTATCAGAGAGCAGCAGCACTCAGGTTTGTCACATCTTTGGCATCCGACACGCTGAAGCCTTCCACCACCACCACCCTCTCCTTCCCCCACTATGTCGACAAGCAACTTGTGTAAAAACAAGACTGCCCATTTGAGTGCCTGAGAACATCTTCTCGAAGGTTCGAAAACGGGTGCCTGTGTTACTGCTCAGGCCTTTTACTAATGGCAGTGAAGGGTCTGAGCAGTAACCCATTGTTGAAAGTACTGGCATACATAAAAGGACAGGCATCTGCAATATGTAGTGGTACAGACTGACGCTTATGTTGGGTCTTGCATAACATACTTCACTTGTTTCTGGGCTATGGGGTGAGTACAGCAGTGTGAAAGTCCCCTGAGGAGCCATTAGTGTTAAGATGGAGCCTCATGCACTACTTAACACACCCATCAAATTCAGTGATTACATGAGAGGTTTCGAGACAGTACAAAGCTCTTATCCCCCACACAGAGAACCAGATTACGTCTGTAGCTCACTCAATTTGAAAGCAAAGTGCTACATTAAAATGTAATAAATCACTTGTCAAGGCGAGCTAGATATGCTAATATTCCAGCAGCAAACAAACAGACAGCATCTGCTATAGTTCAAAGCAGTTGACTTAACAGCAGCCAAGCACAAAATCGAAGACAAGACAGCTTGTTACTTACCTTTTCACTTTTCACTTTCTTCAGGTTTCTGCATTCACTGTTGTCCATCTCTTCTGGATCACTTTTAATGGCTAACGGTGGTACAGCAATCCCTGTGGAATCCAGGGCGATATTCCCAAGTGGTTCGGCCACAGCCAAGTCTGTATTTTGCGTACCCTCAAATGGGACGCTACGAGGGCCCCCCAAAGGCAGATTTGGGGCACCTATCTCCTTCTCAGTATTAGCCACTCCTGTAGCCACAACTTCACTTTTCTCCTTCTTACTTTTCCCAGAGCCCACCTCCTTGTCTTTCTTTCCACTAGGAACATTACGGGAGGCTTTGCTGCTCTTCTCAGCACCCTTTCCAGAGTTGGTGTTTGTTGTGGGACCTGTGCCAATGCCGGATCCCATAACCTCGCCCTGGGTTCGCACCTGGGCGTCTTTCTTGGCCCCGTCTGTAACCGAGGCCTTGCCACTTTCCTTTGAGTTCTTACTTCGCTTGGATTTGGGTTTACTCTCTTTGCCTTGAGCAGCGGGTACGGGGCTAACAAATTTGATGTTGTCGGGTAGAGCTGCTACAGCGCTGGGAGGGGCAGCCATGCCCCCACCGTCTTTAGTGCCAGACATCTCAAGTTTGTCCTTTTCTAGGTCTGCGTCAAGGTCAATGATCAGATTGCCAACACCTATATCCCATTCATCACCGCTGTCGTAAGTGTCCACCACATTAGAGTCCACACCTTTCCCGCCTGCAGTGCCACTGCTTAGGGACATCTTAGTGCCAGCGGCCCAGGCGCACCACAGTTAAGTCTGACCTTCTCAGACTACTGGAGGCAGTGGGAGAAGGGTTACAGCAGCTTTAGGGTCTTCTCGGTATCCCCTTCCCAGTAACCCACATTGTTGCCCTGTAAAGAGAAGAGAAAATGTGTGAAAATTCTGCAGTCAGAAGCTCTTAACATACCAAGATAAACTATAATGAGATCTTTAGAGATTTGAATCTTGCCACACAGGAAAGTATAGCAGGAAAGAAATCAGGGCTTGATATTAACTTTTGAGAGGCCACTTGTCCCCGCCCCTAAAAAAGGTCTTTGACACCATTATTACAACATTGTACGATGCCACTTCAAAACATAAAATGCATTACTATCTTTTTTACCATAGAGAATCAGAAGAACATGTAGGCTACACTGTCTGTGGCTTCTTTGCATATTCAAGCCAGTCTCATAATACAACACTCCTTTTTAGGCTCTCTTGGTAGGATGGTTGCCCCCCCCCCTCCTCCCTGATAGCCTATAAAGTTTTGCAACACGACCAAATACTTTTTATGTCTTTATAAAACAATCCCTTACAGGGCTCGAAATTAAGGGCGTCCCGTCGTCCCTGGGACGATAAAAAATATTTATACGGTTCAAAACCGACAGTTCTAGGACCACAGACCAAAACTCATACAACCACTGCACATTCAAAAAAAATATTAAAAAGCAAAGAGGCCGATGCAACAGATCTGACCATTTATCTTAAAAATGTTGACAACGTTTTATTTCTTCATATTATAAGCTCAACAATGCGCATATGGCTGTAGGCTACACACGAATGTTCCAAATTGCAATTAGCGGTAAAACACCGTTCTCAAAAGCGCACCGCACGTGTGACATAGATGAAAATATCCATTAGATATTAAGAAAAAGCAGCACTCTAAAGATGCATCAACTTGCATGGGTTAGGGATGGATTGAAATGTACACAATGGATACCTGCAGGAAAATGGGGGTCATGTTTTTAAAATTCCAGTCATGGGGAAGGTTTAATATTGTCCAAAGGAGGGTCATGTAATTTGTAATTGATGAAATGTCAATATTTTCCAGTGTTTCAGATTTAGTTGCTCATTAGGCTACATATCGATGTGTGCCCGCTGCCGACCCTCATCTCTGATTCTCCACTGGATGCGCAATACCAAGTGCACCTATAGGCTATTTAGTGGGGTCTCAATCAAATACTCCATAACCTATAGGCTAGAGTTTCTCAAACTCAGTCCTCGGACCACAAGGGGTGCACGTTTTGTTTTTCGTCCTAGCAGTACACAGCTGATTCAAATAATGAACTCCTCAACAAGCGTGGATTATTTGAATCAGCTGTGTAGTGTTAGGGCAAAACGTGCCCCCCTTGAGATCCCCAGAACCGAGTTTGGAGAAACGCTGCTATAGGCTTCGACGTTCATGCTTGGATAAGCACAGAGCAAAGTTATATTTTCTAAGATAGCTTTATTTACACCATCCCAGCAGCTAAGCTTCATTACATACCACAATGGATATTGCAACCCTGAGCCCTGGCCTGCTCTTGCTGATCAAATACTTTTGTGTGCTGCCTAACCAATGGCCGTGGTACAATCGATCGGAAATGGTGCTGAAAGTAAGCAAATTCGAGTAGGCATAATTAATTAAAAACTGTCTTCATTTTAATTAGACTTTACTAAACAACAAGAGGGCTTTGTGTTGGAGCCTATTTGTCCCCATTTAAGAACTAAGGTAGTAGGCCAACCTGTTTTGACAGACAAAATGAGGCTATAGGCTGCTATATCCATAGATTTGTCGGTCAATTCCTCACTTTGCACTGTTTTGATGGGGTATGCCATAGGCCTACTTTTTTATTAACCTACCCCTTATTAGCTTAAGTTAAGAAAATAAAACATATCTGTCTATCTGATTATATAAAGTGAACTATAAAGAGCGCTTTGGCACGTAATGCTTTACGATAGAAACAAGTTGTAAAATAACCGGGAAAGAAGTGGCTCCCGATGCATATGGGATTTGTTTAATTGACATGACATTCAGAGGTTGAGCAACAACCCACTATAGCAGGGAAACAAAAAATGGCCTTTGCTTAGGAAGTAGTCAAATTCTTTCACTCTCAATTGATTAAGCTATTCACTTTCTGTACAATAGAAGATGTTTAAACCCAGACAGCTTTTAGGGAAACACTTGTGATCTTCTCTCGTTGGGTTAAACCACGGAAGAAGAGTAGCCAGCAGTTAAAGCTTACATTTTAATGTGTCGGGAGGCCTGCGCTCTCTGGGGTGGAAAGGTAGGCCTAATTTTTGAAAGTACCATGATCAGATTCCTAATGACGTCTCGGATTAAATTATTTGCAAACAGGGACAGTTTCGTTGCAAACAAGACAGACTGATTTGACAAATATGATAAGATGAGCACATAGGCCTCTCTGTCCATTTTTAGCCAGTCATTTGTGTGGTATAAAAAAATATTCAGTTAATATGTAAAATGACGTTGAATTGCATGATATCTTTTTTTATAAAAGGCTATTTTTTTCCTCGGCCCTGCAAATACAATGATAGATTTATGCTCTTACTATAAATTATATATTTCCAACCATACTTGTCCACAGTGGACTGCGAACACAGAACCTTGTGGCCTGTAGCCCTTTACAATACCAAAAGTCCTGCATTGCCATGTAATGCTTACAGGATGAAGAACCATTTCTAAAACTGCATATCTAAGGCTCTGGTCTGTCCAAGAAGTGAGGGTAGACAGTTCTCTGCTTATCCACTTAACATATTAATGATTATTTTGGGGTATAGGGAAGGGTCAGTTGGGGAGGGACAGTTTTCTTTTTTTCATGAATTTAGGGAGGGTTCAGAAAGAAAAACAAAATGGAGGGCCATCCATTTTCATTTCAGACAGGTCCGATTTTCTCCATCTCACATTATTATAAATAATGTTTACTCTCTTATATGAGTACGATTATGCCTTTGGCTGCAGTACAATACAAACCAAGGTAAGACATGCTTCATCGAATGACATAAAACGCCGCTCAGATTCAAGGTCGGTGATGTGCGGTGCGCAATATTTCTGTAATTAAAAGTCTCATTAAAGTTAGTCTACATTTTCTGGCGCATTCCTCATGTTAGCATCGGTTTGGACATGAGTCTGGAATATGCAAGTGGGCTTTTTCATTTATGTAGCCTACATGAAAAAATTGATTTTAATATTATTCCATGTTAACCACTCGGTCCCAATTCTTATCAGAAGAATTGTCTGATATTGTGATGTGATGATTTATTTTTTAACTTATCCATTCATAAAACTTAAATCTATATTCTTCTTGACTGCCTTTTTCTTGCCCGAGACATCAGGACAAGCATTCATTTCGAGCCCTGGAAAGTATCCACTTCCAGAAAGTATTGTAGACATTTGCCAAACCTCCAAATCAAATTCAGACAATGTTAACATACAGAGAATCTGTAGAAACTGGGAGAATAGAAAGATTCAAAACATCACAGCACAGTTGAAAAATATATGGCAGAGCTAGAAATCAAAACTGGATGGTCCTCAGAGATAGATGGGAGGGGTTGAGGGTAGCTGAAGGCTGGGACCAAAAATAAATATACTGTGTCTGTAAAGAGTATGAAATATGTATAAGCTGGAAGTAGAAGACTAAGTATTGTTTTCCATTAGTTTACTCCAATTAGGGTTAGGGGAAAAGAATAAACAAAGAAAATAAATAAACAATATATACAGTACAAGTCAAAAGTTTGGACACGCCTACTTATTCAAGGGTCTTTATTTTTACTATGTTCTACATTGTAGAATAATAGTGAAGACAAAACTATGAAATAACATATGGAATCATGTTGCAACCACAAAAGTGTTAAAACAAATCAAAATATTTTTTAGGAGATTCTTCAAAGTAGCCCCACCCCCGTTGCCTTGATGACAGCTTTGCACTCTCTTGGCATTCTCTCAACCAGCTTCATGAGGTAAACACCTGGAATGCATTTCAATTGTGTGCCTTGTTAAAATTAATTTGTGGAATTTATTTCCTTAATGCATTTCATACAATCAGTTATGTTGTGACAAGGTAGGGGTGGTATACAAAAGATGGCCCTATTTGGTAAAAGACCAAGTCCATATTATGGCAAAAACAGCTCAAATAAGCATCATTAATTTAAGACATGAAGGTCAGTCAATTAGGAACATGTCAAGAACTTTGAAAGTTTCTTCAAGAGCAGTTGCAAAAACCATCAAGCGCTATGATGAAACTGGCTCTCATGAGGACCGCCACAGGAAAGGAAGACCCAGAGTTACCTCTGCTGCAGAGGATAAGTTCATTAGACTTACCAGCCCCAGAAATTGCAGCCCAAATAAATGCTTCAGAGTTCAAGTAACAGACACATCTCAACATAAACTGTTCAGAGGAGACTGTGTGAATCAGGCCTACATGGTCAAATTGCTGCAAAGAAACCACTACTAAAAGGACACCAATAACAAGAAGAGACTTGCTTCGGCCAAGAAACACGAGCAATGGACATTAGACTGGTGGAAATCTGTTGTTTGGTCTGATGACTCCAAATGTGATATTTTTGGTTCCAACAGCTGTGTCTTTGTGAGACGCAGAGTAGGTGAATGGATGATCGCTGCATGTGTGGTTCCCACGTTGAAGCATGGAGGTGGTGTGATGGTGCTTTGCTGGTGACACTGTCAGTGATTTATTTAGAATTTAAGGCACTCTTAACCAGCATGGCTACCACAGCTTTCTGCAGCAATACGCCACACCATCTGGTTTGCACTTAGAGGGACTATCATTTGTTTTTCAACAGGACAATGACCCAACACACCTCCAGGCTGTGTAAGAGCTATTTGACCAAGAAGGAGAGTGATAAGTGCTGCATCAGATGACCTGGCCTCCACAATCACCCAAACTCAACCCAATTGAGATGGTTTGGGGTGAGTTGGCCGTAGAGTGAATGAAGGAACAGCTGCCAACAAGTGCTCAGCATATGTGGGAAGAGAAAGCCAAGAGTGTGCAAAGCTGTCTTCAAGGCAAAGGGTGGCTACTTTGAAGAATCTAAAATATATTTTGATTTAACACTTTTTTGGTTAGTACATGATTCCATATGTGTTATTTCATAGTTTCGATGTCTTCACTATTATTCTACAATGTAGAAAGGGGTCAAATTAAAGAAAAACCCTTGAGTGAATAGGTATGCCCAAACTTTTGAATGGTACTGTATATATTTACAAAAAAATGTAATATGGGGGATTGGAAATGATGCAGTTGCATTGATAGAAGCCAAAATCTGCAATATTAAAGCTGATGTACAGAGAATACTTTCTAAACAGTCTCTTTGACTTAAAGGGTCGTACACAACCCACCAAACGTGGATCTCCGGTTGGTCTGCAGATCGTTCAGAGCACTGTTGACGTCTGACTGTCAACATTTTCACATGATTCTACGTGTAAAGTGTACGGTCTTTGCAACAGCTTTGCTCATCATAAACTGTACCATTCCTGACAAAGAAAAAACTAAAACCAAGCTTTCTTGATGCACTCAAGTTCAAGGAAAAAGCTGCCTTTGGGTTTATAAGCCACATGTATGCCAACAGTGAGTTGGGCTTTGCCAGGGAGGGTGAGGTTTCCACAAACCCCAAACACATATGGAGTCCATTTCCTCTTTCACCAGCAGGTTGACGTCAGGCAGGACTAAAGAGACCTCTGAAATCAAAGCCACAAGCCCTGACCCAGAGATCAATCTCCTTTCTCCTCACCAGAGCTCCCCCGCCACAGGATATTTAGTCTAATTAACACCCTGACATATCAATCCAATGAGGTCAACAACAGCACGAAAACAAGGTTGACTTCTACTGCTGGCGTCAAAGCCTGCAAGCCCTCTACGCTCTCGATCTCGAGTCTGAATGAGCCATAGCCCCAAGACTTAAGCTAATGGAAGAGAATGAACAATATGTCAACATTAATGAAGGTCTTAATGGAGGCAACCACGCTCTTATTAGGCCTACCTCACCATTGTGAGACATTTAATGTAACACAAAGAGATTTGCACTCATATCAGTAGGGGTGGGAGGTCCTGACTTACAAAGGACACACTAACACTGACATTGTTCTTGGTTAGGAAGTTCTGGTTGATCTTAGTCAGCCTGTACCATCAAACAGACCAAACATGTAAGGCAAAGAAAGACACAGTCTTCATAACCAGTTTGCTCTGAGCTATTGGTATTCCTCACCCTAGCCTGTTTACATGTGACAGACCAATAAAGAGCGAAACAAGACCCAGGCGTTTTATGGGCCCTGACACAAAGCCTCCATTGAGGCAAATCACAGCCCTTTGCCGCTTTCGCTTTCCTAACACTGGGTCAAAAACAACTTGCGTGCAGGAATAGGAGCATCTCTTTCACAAGCCTCCTTTTCAAGGCACTTATCATATGAAAGCATTGCTGTAACCGCTTCGCCCCCCCCCATGACAATGGAAGGCTTTTCACACACAGAGAGAGAGACCGAGAGAGAGAGAGTGAGAGACAGAGAGAGAGCTGTCTCTCTGGATGAGGAGGGGTCAGATTCCCCACCATAGCCTACAGTTTAGGGCTACTGTAAGGATTAAAAGTAGGGCCCTATAAAATCAGCGTTGCAGAGGACACGGACGGAATCCAGACTATCAAACGGAATTCAACAATAGATATCTTTATATGTTTACACTTTGTGTAGCCGTTAAAGATGATGCTAATGATAACCGTCTTCTGGTAGAGATGGAAAGGCTTTCCCAAATGAAATGTTAACTACAAAGTAGAATATGCCTACCCCTAATGCCATCATGATTATTTGCATCAATCCAGTGGTCATTTGTTTTGCAAACTCTAATCACGAGTGCAACAGAAACATCACTAACGAAACAGGTCTCTTGATGGTGCACACTTGGATTAAAGGGTAACTACACCCCAAAATCCACATTTCTTCTATGTTTCCGAGACCTCAAAAGTGGTCTCCTGATGTGGTTTAAGCATTGTTGTGGATTTTGAACAGGGATAGTAAACTCCAATCCTCGGGGGGGGCCTGATCGGTGTCACACTTTGTCCCAGCCCCAGCTAACACACCTAACACCAATAATCACTAATCATTATCTTCAGTTTAGAATGCAATTAGTTTAAAATCAGCAGTGTTTGCTAAGGATGGGGGAAAGCGTGACATCACTCCATCCCCCGAGGTCTGGAGTTGCCCATCCCTGATTCAGAGCATCGGTTTTTGTTGTTTTTCCTATTAAAAGGTGTGATTTGAGAGTGAAAACCTGGGGGGGGGGGGGGGGATGGAAAAACTGAAACCTGGGAAAATAAAACAGATTTTATAGGACCCTATAAAAAGTATGTCATGCCATTATTGACTTATCACAGATGCTAATTAGACCCCTGGCTATGTGTCAGAAAATAAAGCTCAGATTCAATTCTCCTTCTCGCACTTGGGATGTTTGCATGATAGAGATGCATGCCACATACTGAAAAGAAAGTCGATTTGTCAAAGGCTGACAATTGAATCATCACACACAAAATCCTCCAGGGATCCTACAGGAAAAATGAGATAGTCAGTGGATAGGTATCCATCCATATAGCCACTATTTACAGCTAGATCAGCATTGGATCCTTGCTCTATCTAGCTTTTTTTTAGCTCTGGCTGTATTGCCGAGTGCTCAGCTGAACACTGACACGCTTGGTCAGAGGCAGGTTCAAATGCTCTGTTGGAGCTTGATTGGCTGTGTGGCTAGATGGTCAGACAGGGGTGACAAAAACTCTCAAATAGTCTGGTCTAATCCTTTAGTCACAGGGCTTGAGCCTGATGAGAGCTGCTAGCATTCAAATAAAATAAAATCCCAACAAAGACCTAAGAGGCCACAGAACCAGGAGGGAAAAAAAAGTCACAAAAAAGACAGCAAAACATAACTGCACAAATTGATGGGTTCTATTTGATTAACACTTAGGCCTAGCTGTCTGACTATCAATTAGGGCTGGGAATTGGCAGGGACCTCACGATACAATATTATCACAATAAATAGGTGAGGATACGATATGCATTGAGATTCTCATGATTCTCTATGTATTGTAATTCACTACTGTGATTTGTTTGTGATTAGATGTTCCAAACCCAGAAAACACATTCACACACCCCTTTGGCTCACACACCCCTTTGGTATCAAATTGCGTGGGGAATATTAGGCCTGGGTGGTATACCGTATTTAACTATATACCGGTATTGATGCAGACTGGTGTGGGTTTTTCCTTTACCTTCTATAATGGTATTTGAATGTTTGGTTTGTTAAATGTGATACATCCATTTCTATAGTTTACTCCGCCACTTGAGTCATCCCTCTCCACTCTCTCTCTCCATGCCGCTTTCCACACAGATCTGGTCCCCCCCGTCACTCAAGGAGCGCATGTTGTTGTTGCTTAACCACGAGACTTTCATTCAGTCTGCATGGTCAACGCAGCACATGCAACAATGTTGATGACAACGATGTTGTTTCCACTTTGATCTTAATATAAATCCACAAGTGTTCTATAATTACAATATTAGTTTGTGTTTCTTACATCTGCAAACAGCTAGTTTGTATTTTCTTAGCAAGTTACGATTTAGCTTGTTAGCCACTAACGCTAGCTAACTAGCTAATAAAAGTACTGATTCAGAGCAAACGTAGCTAGCTAATACAGTCTGATACCAGTGTTGGTGGAGGCATAAATCAGCATGTTGTTTGTGCAACAGTATCTTCTAAATCAAAAGAGGAATAGGCGAAGTATGAATGTTGGCTACATGAATGAAGATTTAATGTAGCAAAAGATTATAGGGTCCCCTAGGAAACACTGAACATCACTTAACTGCAGGTCAGTTAAGAACACATTCTTATTCACAATGACGGCCAAGGAACAGTGGGTTAACTGCCTTGTTAATGGGCAGAACGACAGGTTTTTACCTTGTCAGCTCAGGGATTCTATCCAGCAACCTTTCGGTTACTGGCCCAACGCTCTACCAACTAGGCTACCTGCCACGCCGGTTGCCAAATGTTTTTGCCCATATCGTGGCAGTGTGGATATGTGTGAAATGCTTGATATTGTATGTGATATCAACAGAGAGGTATATTTTCTGGGTGATTTAAATATTGACTGGCTTTCCTAAAGCTGCCCACTCAAGCAAAAGCTTCAAACTATAACCAGTGACTGCAACCTGGTTCAGGTTATCAGTCAACCAACCAGGGTAGTTACAAACAGCACAGGAATGACATCAGCAAAATGTATTGATCACATCTTTACTAATGCTGCAGAAATTTGCTTTAATGTAGTTTCCAAATCCATCGGATGTAGTGATCACAATACAGTAGCCATATATAGAAAACCAAAGTTCCAAAGACTGGGTCTCATATTGTGTATGAGAGGTCATACAATAAGTTTTGTTGTGATTCCTATGCTGATAATGTAAATATTTGCCGGTCTGTGGTGTGTAAAGAGGAGCAAACAGATGCTGCACTTGACACATTTATAAAATTGCTTAATCCAGTTACTAATAAGCATGTACCTATTAAGAAAATTATTGTAAAAGTATTAAATTCCGGTGGATTGATGAGAAATTTTACATTTGTATGGTTGAGAGGGATGAGGCAAAAGAAATGGCAAAATAAGTCTGGCTGCACAACCGATTGGCAAACATACTGAAAATTCAGAAATCATGTGACTAAACTGAACAAAGAAGAACAAGAAACTGTACTATGAAACAATGATAAATTATATAAAGAATCATAGTAAAAAGCTTAGGAGCACCTCAAATGAAATTTTGGGCAAAAAGGCTAACTCTGCTCCATCATTTATTTAATCAGATGGCTAATTAAATCACAAAACCCACTGATATTGCCAATTACTTTAATGATTTTGTCATTGGCAAGACACGGCAGCAACAAACGCTGACATTACACATTCAATTGACAACTGACTTTCACCATGCTAATAGTTGAAGGACATTCAAAAAGTACAGCAAATTACTGAATTGGCTGAGAGAAACTGATGATAAAAAGATTGTGGAAGCTGTTTTGTTAGACTTCAGTGCGGCTTTTGACATTATCGATCATAGATCACGCTGCTGGAAAAACTTGTGTTATGGCTTTACACCTCCTGCTATATTGTGGATAAAGAGTTACCTGTCTAACAGAAGACAGAGGGTGTTATTTAATGGAAGCCTCTCTAACATAATCCAGGGAGAATCAGGAATTCCCCAGGGCAGCTGTCCAGGCCCCTTACTTTTTTCAATCTTTACTAACAATTATTGTAGATATGTAGTGGTGTAGTAATATATGATGTACTGCTAATGGGGATCAGTAATAAATACAAATGCCCCAAAATTATGAAGTGAAAACATGTTCTAAAAATGTTAGCAAATGTTTTGAAAATTAAATAGAGAAATACCTCATTTACATGAGAATTCACACCTGAATCAGTACTTTGTAGAAGTATCTTTGGCAGCGATTACAGCTGAGCGTTTCTGGGTTAGTCCCTAAGAAATTTCCACACCTAGATTGTGCAACATTTGCCCATTAAAAAATTCTTCAAGATCTATCAAGTTGGTTGCTGATCATTGCAAGACAACAATTTTCAGGTATTGCCATAGATTTAACTAGACTTAAGTAAAAACCGTAACTCAGCCACTCAGGAACATTCACTGTTGTCTTAATAAGCCAATGAAGTGTAGATTTTGCCTTGTGTTTTAGGTTATTGTCCTGCTAAAAGGTGAATGCCTCTTCCAGTGTCTAGTGGAAAGCAGACAGCCAGGTTTTCCTCTAGGATTTTGACGGTTTCTTAGCTCCAATCCGTTTCTTTTTCATCCTGAAAACTTCCCAGTCCCTAACGATTACAAGCATACCCATAACATTATGCAGCCACCACTATACTTGAAAATATGGAGAGTGGTACTCAGAAATGTATTGGATTTGCCTCAAACATAACACTTTGTAAAAGGTTAATTGCTTTGCCACATTATTTGCAGAATTACTTTATATTTTTATTCTGTAGAAGCTTCCTTTTCACTAAGTCAATTAAGCATTGTGGAATAACTACAATGTTGTTGATCCATCCTCAATTTTCTCATACCACAGCCATAAAACTCTGTAACTGTTTTAAAGTCACCATTGGCTTCATAGTGAAATCACTGAGCGGTTTCCTTCCTCTCCGGCAACCGAGTTAGGAAGGACGCCTGTATCTTGCAGTGACTGGGTGTATTGATACACCATCCACATTTTTACCCATCTACCAATATATGGCCTTCTTTGCAAGGCATTGGAAAACCTCCCTGGTCTTTGTGGTTGAATCTGTGTTTGAAATGCACTGTTCAGCTATGGGACCTTACAGATAATTGAATGTGTGGTGTACAGAGATAAGGTAGTCATTCAAAATTCATTTTAAAACACTTATCCACAGAGTGAGTCCATGCAACGTATCTGACTTGTTTAGCACATTTCTCTTGAACTTATTTAGGTCTGCCATAAGAAAAGAGGTTGAATACTTATTGACTCAAGACATAAGCTTTAAAATGTTTTATCAATTTGTAAAAATGGCCACTTTGACATGATGGAGTATTGTGTGTAGGTCAGTGACACAAAATCTCACTTTAATCTATTTTAAATTCAGGATTTAACAACAAAATGTTGAAAAAGACAAGAGGTCATACTTTCAGAAGGCATTGTATTGCTGATGCAGAGAGACAAGAGAAAATGCGTTTTGATCAGTCATGTGATAAAAGTGCTGAAAACATGTTGGCTTACTATTTAAAAAGAAGATGGAGAACACGCTATAGGATGAGCAAAACCAGAGTATTGGTGCAGGTACAGCCGACGAGCGGTAGCCGCGTTTTCAGGGGAAATTTAAAAAGCCCCTGGACGTTAACAAGGCGATGCTCCATCTTTACTGGATTGGTTTAACAGTGCAGAAGAAAACCTCTCCCGACAAATGTTTTTTCTCGTCAGGAACAGAAAAAGAAAGAAAAGTCGTACAGATAGTGATTTGATGCTTGATACGTAAAGGCGCAAGTATCAATAGAATATCGTCCAAAATAATATTGCGATGTAATAACTATAGTTTTTCCCCCCACATCACTACTATCAAGCTATTACCCATTTCAGACAGAATATGTTGTATTACCTGTAAAAGAGCATACAGTAATGTTTACATGACATCTTGGCCATGTTCTGTTATAATCTCCACCCGGCACAGCCAGAAGAGGACTGGCCACCCCACATATGCTCTCTCTAATTCTCTCTTTCTTTCTCTCTCTCGGAGGACCTGAGCCCTAGGACCATGCCCCAGGACTACCTGACATGATGACTCCTTGCTGTCCCCAGTCCACCTGACCGTGCTGCTCCTCCAGTTTCAACTGTTCTGACTTATTATTATACGACCATGCTGGTCATTTATGAACATTTGAACATCTTGGCCATGTTCTGTTATAATCTCCACCCGGCACAGCCAGAAGAGGACTGGCCATCCCACATAGCCTGGTTCCTCTCTAGGTTTCTTCCTAGGTTTTGGCCTTTCTAGGGAGTTTTTCCTAGCCACCGTGCTTCTACACCTGCATTGCTTGCTGTTTGGGGTTTTAGGCTAGGTTTCTGTACAGCACTTTGAGATATCAGCTGATGTATGAAGGGCTATATAAATACATTTGATGACCCCATTTCAAACAGTCCCTTATTTAACACCAGGTATACTCCTTTTATTTATTTATTTTATTTCACCTTTATTTAACCAGGTAGGCTCGTTGAGAACACCTTTATTTAACCAGGTAGGCTAGTTGAGAACACCTTTATTTAACCAGGTAGGCTCGTTGAGAACACCTTTATTTAACCAGGTAGGCTAGTTGAGAACACCTTTATTTAACCAGGTAGGCTCGTTGAGAACACCTTTATTTAACCAGGTAGGCTCGTTGAGAACACCTTTATTTAACCAGGTAGGCAAGTTGAGAACAAGTTCTCATTTACAATTGCGACCTGGCCAAGATAAAGCAAAGCAGTTCGACACATACAACGACACAGAGTTACACATGGAATAAACAAACATACAGTCAATAATACAGTATAAACAAGTCTATATACGATGTGAGCAAATTAGGTGAGATAAGGGAGGTAAAGGCAAAAAAAGGCCATGGTGGCAAAGTAAATACAATATACCAAGTAAAACACTGGAATGGTAGTTTTGCAATGGAAGAAATAAAAATAATGGGGTGCAAAGGAGCAAAATTAATTAATTAAATACAGTAGGGAAAGAGGTAGTTGTTTGGGCTAAATTATAGGTGGGCTGTGTACAGGTGCAGTAATCTGTGAGCTGCTCTGACAGATAAAGTACCAGTCAAAAGTTTGGGAACACCTACTCATTCAAGGGTTTTTCTTTATTTTACTATTTTCTACATTGTACAATAATAGTGAAAACATCAAAACTATGAAATAACACATATGGAATCATGTAGCAACCAAAAAAGTGTTAATGAAATCAAAATGTATTTTATATTTGAGATCCTTCAAAGTAGCCACCCTTTGCCTTGACAGCTTGGCACACTCTTGGCATTCTCTCAACCAGCTTCATGAGGTAGTCACCGGGAATGCATTTCAATTAACAGGTGTGCCTTGTTAAAAGTTCATTTGTGGAATTACTTTCCTTTTCAATGTGTTTGAGCCAATCAGTTGTGTTGTGACAAGGTATGGGTGGTACACAGAAGATATCCCTATTTGGTAAAATACCAAGTCCATATTATGGCAATTACAGCTCAAATAAGCAAAGAGAAACGACAGTCCATCATTACTTTAAGACATGAAGGTCAGTCAATTAGGAAAATTATGCAGTGCAGTTGCAAAAACAATCAAGCGCTATGATGAAACTGGCTCTAATAAGGACTGCCACAGGAAAGGAAGACCCAGGGTTACCTCTGCTGCAGAGGACAAGTTCATTAGAGATAACTGCACCTCAGATTGTAGCCCAAATAAGTGTTCCACAGAGTTCAATAACAGACACATCTCAACATCAACTGTTCAGAGGAGACTGCGTGAATTAGGCCTTTATGGTCAAATTGCTGCAAAGAAACCACTACTAAAGGACATCAATAAGAACAACAGACTTGCTTGGGCCAAGAAACACGAGCAATGGACATTAGACCAGTGGAAATCTGTCCTTTGGTCTGACGAGTCCAAATTTGAGATTTTTGGTTCCAACCGCCATGTCTTTGTGAGACGCAGAGTAGGTGAAAGGATGATCTCCGCATGGAGAAGGAACTGTGATGGTGTGGGGGTGCTTTGCTGGTGACACTGTTAGTGTGGGGGCACACTTAACCAGCATGGCTACAACAGCATTCTGCAGCGATACGCCATCCCATCTGGTTTGCGCTTAGTGGGACTACCATTTGTTTTCCAAAAGAACAATGACCCAACACACCTCCAGACTGTGTAAGGGCTATTTGACCAAGGAGAGTGATGAGTGCTGCATCATATGACCTGGCCTTCACAATCACCTGACCTCAACCCAATTTAGATGGTTTGGGATGAGTGAACCACAAAGTGAAGGAAAAGCAGCCAACAAGTGCTCAGCATATGTCGGACATCCTTCAAGACTGTTGAAAAGCATTCCAGCTTGTTGAGAGAACGCCAAGAGTGTGCAAAGCTGTCAAAGGGTGGCTACTTTGAAGAATCTAAAATATATTGTGATTTGTTTAACACTTTTTTAGTTACTACATGATTCCATGTGTGTTATTTCATAGTTTTGATGTCTTCACTATTATTCTACAATGTAGAAAATATAAAAACATCTAGAAAAACCCTGGAATGAGTAGGTGTGTCTAAACTTTTGATTGGTACTGTATCAGTGGGTAACTGGCAAATTGGAAATGGTGGGGGTTGGAGGGTGTTGTTAAACCATTGGCTTGTTTGCATGTCGAATTAGGGAGGTGTTAAACAATGGAAGTGTTAAAGGGATACTTCTGGATTTTTCAGCATGCTAGCTAATACCCATAGACTTCAGGTCATTGTGCTAATGCAAAACTATCTCCAACTTCCTTCATACTGGAGACAAAGTATCTCATAGAAAATAGCCTACGTGGCATCGAGTCAGAAACATCTATTCTAGTGTCAAAATTTACTACGAAGTGTAAATAGGTCCAAAATTGAGTTTTGCAAGTGAGTTCGTCACAACATGTAGCCTACACCTTGTAGGGATATTAGTAGTAGAGGTCGACCGATTATGATTTTTCAACGCCGGTACCGATTATTGGAGGACCAAAAAAGCCGATGCCGATTAAATCAGCCATTAATCGGCCAATTTCTTTTAGAATATTTTTTATTTGTAATAATGATCATTACAACAATACTGAATTAACACTTATTACTTAACATAAAACATAATAAAAAATGTAGCCTCAAATAAATAATGAAACATGTTCAATTTGGTTTAAATCATGCAAAAACAAAGTGTTGGAGAAGAAAGTAATATGTGCCATGTAAAAATATGTGCCATGTAAAATATGTGCCATGTAAAAAAGCTAACGTTTAAGTTCCTTGCTCAGAACATGAGAACATATGAAAGTTGGTGGTTCCTTTTAACATGAGACTTCAATATTCCAAGGTAAGAGGTTTTAGGTTGTAGTTAATATAGTATATATAGTATAATATAGACTATTTCTCTCTATACCATTTGTATTTCATATACCTTTGACTATTGGATGTTCTTATACGCACTATAGTATTGCCAGTGTAACAGTATAGCTTCCGTCCCCCTCCTCGCCCCTCCCTGGGCTCGAACCAGGAACACATCGACAACAGCCACACTCGAAGCATCGTTACCCATCGCTCCACAAAAGCCGCGGCCCTTGCAGCGCAAGGTGAATAACTACTCCAAATCTAAAAGCGAGTGACGTTTGAAACAGTATTAGCACACACCCAGCTAACTAGCTAGCCATTTCACATTGGATACACCAGCCATTAGGCTGATAGGCTTGAAGTAATAAACAGCGCTGTGCTTGCGAAGAGCTGCTGGCAAAACGCACGAAAGTGCTGTTTGAATGAATGAATGATTACGGGCCTGCTGCTGCTTAGTCAGACTGCTCTATCAAATCAGACTTAATTATAACATAATAACACACAGAAATACGAGCCTTTGGTCATTAATATGATCGAATCCGGAAACTATCATTTTGAAAACAAAACGTTTATTATTTCAGTGAAATACGGAACCGTTCGGTATTTTATCTAACGGGTGGCATCCCTAAGTCTAAATATTCTTGTTACAATGCACAACCTTCAATCTATGTCATAATTATGTAAAATTCTGGCAAATTAGTTCGCAATGAGCCAGGCAGCCCAAACTTGCAAATACCCTGACTCTGCGTGCAATGAACGCAAGAGAAATGACACAATTTCACCTGGTTAATATTGCCTGGTAAAATGGATTAGTAGTTATAACTAGTGATTATGATTGATTGTTTTTCTAAGATAAGTTTAATGCTAGCTAGAAATTTACCTTGGCTTCTACTGCATTTGCGTAACAGGCAGATTACTCGTGGAGTGCAATGGTTAGAGCGTTGGACTAGTTAACTGTGCAAGATTGGAACCCCTGAGCTGACATGGTGAAAATCTGTCGTTCTGCCCCTGAACAAGGCAGTTAACCCACAGTTCCTAGGCAGTCATTGAAAATAAGAATGTGTTCTTAACTGACTTGTCTAGGTAAATAAAAAGGTATCAAATAAAAAATTCATTCAATTTAAAAAATATTTGGAAATCTGTATTTTTGGGCGCAGATTTCCGATTATTTTTTCAATTTCAATTTAATTAATTTTTTAACCCTTGTTATGAAAACTTGAAATCAGCCCTAATTAAATCGGCCATTCCGATTAATCGGTCTACCTCTAATTAGTAGTTCTGGGATTTGTCCCCTGGGAAATATCTAACTGCGCACATAAGGAGAGACGAGACAAAACTACCCAGTTATAGAATAATGTGTTGTAGGACAGCTGAGCTGACTCAAGACCGGGCATTCAACTCAGTTTATAACATTTCCAAGGTAACATGTAAACCCAAAGACAACTTTCATTCACATTAACAACTGCCTGCAGGGGCAATGACAACACTCACCTACGCATCAGCCGGGCAGCCTCAACCATGGCCAGCCTAAATATCATTTGGAAACAACTCTCTAATCTGAAAACAAAACTTAGGATGATCATCTCCATCCTGATGTACGGATCAGTCATGGACCCTCACCCTGGACTTCATGTAATCTGGATGCCTTTGACTCCAAGTCCCTCCGCCACATAATGGCATCATATGGCACGGCCACATCCCAAACTCCACAATACTGCAAAACACGGAACAACTCCATCTCCTCCCTGGTCAGAGCCTCCTGACACTGACTGTCAACCGGTCCAATCAAACCCTTAACTTAATTGAGCCCTTAATTGAGCCCAACCGGCCATGCCCAAGAGGAAGACTGAGGGACAGGTGGTCCGACCTACACAACCTGGGACTCAACACCACATCAGCCTGGGACCTGGCCCGGAATAGGAAAGTACCTATGCTCCAAGAAGCGAGTGAAGATGAGTGAGTGAGTGAGAGAGAGGGCCTCTGTCATTTCTTAATGACCACGCATCAAAACAAAGCCAAATCAGGAAGCTCAGTCCACATTTAATGAATTTACCAACAAAAAAAGCAGAGAACTATTCACACAGACCTACTACCTGTGGTTTGGTAATTTTTCCACGCCGATACAGATCATTGGAGGACCAAAAAAAACTGATAATTACACGAAATAAACACTTATTTTCTTATGTGCCATGTAAAAAAGTTCATGTTTAAGTTCCTTGCTCAGAACATGAGAACATATGTGGTGGTTCCTTTTAACATGAGTCTTCAATATTCCCAGTTAAGACGTTTTAGTTTGTAGTTATTATAGGAATTATAGGACTATTTCACTCTATACCATTTGTATTTCATATACCTTTGACTATTGGATGTTCTTATAGGCACTATGGTATTGCCGGCCTAATCTCGGGAATTGATAGGCTTGAAGTCAAACAGCTCTGGGCTTCAAGCATTGCGAAGAGCTGCTGGCAAATGCAGGAAAGTGCTGTTTGAATGAATGCTTACGAGCCTGCTGCTGCCTACCGCTCAGTCAGACTGCTCTATCAAATATCAAATCATAGACTTAACTATAATGTAATAAACACACAGAAATACAAGCCTTTGGTCATTAATATGGTCAGATCCGGAAACTATAATTTCAGTGAAATACGGAACCGTTCCGTATTTTATCCAACGGGTGGCATCCATAAGTCTACATATTGCTGTTACATTGCACAACCTTTAATGTTATGTCATAATTATGTACAATTCTGGCAAATTAATTACGGTCTTTGTTAGGAAGAAATGGTCTTCACATAGTTCGCAACGAGCCAGGCAGCCCAAAAAGAGAAGTGACACAATTTCCCTAGTTAATATTGCATGCTAACATTCATTTATTTTAACTAAATATGCAGGTTGAAAACAATATACTTGTGTATTCATTTTAAGAAAGGCATTGATGTTTATGGTTAGGTACATTGGTGCAACGATAGTGTTTTTTTTTCTCGCAAATGCGCATGTTAAATCACTTGTTTGGTGAAGTAGGATGTTAATGATAAATTAACAGCCACCGCATTGATTATATGCAACGCAGGACAAGCTAGTTGAAGTAGTAATATCATCAACCGGTGTTAACTAGTGATTATGTTAAGATTGATTGTTTTTTATAAGATAAGTTTAATGCTAGCTAGCAACTTACCTTGGCTCCTTGCTGCACTCGTGTAACAGGTCGTCAGCCTGCCACGCAGTCTCCTCGTGGAGTGCAATGTCGATTAAACGGTCAACCTCTATTCCAGGGTCTGTTAAAATGCAGGACTCATGTATAGGTATTTTGGTGGGTTTTAATTTACCTGTCACGCCTTGGTCTTAGTGTTTTGTGTTTTCGTTATATATTTTGGTCAGGCCAGGGTGTGACATGGGTTTACGTGTTGTGTTTCGTATTGGGGTTTTATAGGATTTGGGATTGCTTGGTTTAGGGGTGTGTCTAGTTAGGCTTGGCTGCCTGAGGCGGTTCTTGATCAGAGTCAGGTGCTTCTCGTTGCCTCTGATTGGGAACCGTATTTAGGTAGCCTGAGTTTTGCTTTGTCTTTCGTGGGTGATTGTTCCTGTCTCTGTGTAGTGTTCACCAGATAGGCTGTAATAAGTTTCACGTTCCGTTTGTTGTTTTTGTATTTATAAGTTATTTCATGTATCACCGTTTTCTTCATTAAAGATCATGATTAACCACCACTCTGCATTTCGGTCCGACTCTCTCTCAACAAACGAAGAACGCCGTTACATTACCATGTTTGTTTTTTACACCCCAACTCTTTCAGATAAACAAAAATGCAGGCAAAAAGAAGCAGGCATAGTAAATTAGTGGGAATATTGTGTGAGAAAGAGTAATACCATTCTAAGAACTCCATTATGCAAGGTCCGGATTTTTTAAATACAATATTCAAAAGGTAACAAAATCTAAAAACTATTTGTGCTGCTCGAAATGACCCAGTAGATTATCCCGTGGCATGCAGAATGCCAGAGCTATTCTAAGAACTGCCTTTCTGGTGAACTGCCTCTAATTCCACGCTTACAGTAATTAAACTAACCGTAGTGTGAGGCCTTCAGCAGGATGACACATGATTACAAAAAGTCCACTCACCGCTCTCTTTTCATTGTCATTCAGTAACACTCTCTTCATATGGAAAGTGTTCCAAAAGAATCCCACAGTGAACCCGGTCATTTCCATGTAAAAGGACCATGAGCACCAACATGTCAAATTGGGTGTGAAATGAAAGCTAAGAGTCTATATAACCAACATTGACAGACAAGCGGTCTTCATCAAGTTATTCAATTATTGCACCTGAGCTCCTAGAGCGTTTTTTTCTCTCTCCTTTTCTTTTTCAAGTGTTCTACTCTGCTAGCCAGCCCCTCGCCTAAACAGGTGTGCGTTTCTTTCACCTCCAGAAGACCCTTGCCAACTAATAAACACATATTTATACTGAACAAAAATATAAAACGCAACATGCAACTATTTCAATGATTTTACTGAGTTACAGTTCATATAAGGAAATCAGTCAATTGAAATAAATTCATTAGGCCCTAATCTATGGATTTCTCATGACTGGGCAGTGGGTCAGTCATGGGTGGGCCTGGGAGGGCATAGGCCAACACACTTGGGAGCCAGGCCCACCCACTGGGGAGCCAGACGCAGCCAATCAGAATGAGTTTTTCCCCACAAAAAGGGCTTTATTACAGACAGGTTGCTGGTTCTCAGACGATCCCGCAGGTGAAGAAGCCGTACGTGGAGGCCCTGGGCTGGCGTGGTTACACGTGGTCTGTGATTGTGAGGTCGGTTGGAGGTACAGTCAAATTCTCTAAAACGACATTGGAGGCGGATTATGGTAGAGAAATTAACATCGAATTATTTGGCAACAGCTCTGTTGGACATTCATGCAGTCAGCATGACAATTTTGTATTTTTATTTAACCATTATTTAAATAGGCAAGTTAGTTTAAGAACAAATTATTATTTACAATGACGGCCAAGGAACAGTGGGTTAACTGCCTTGTTAAGGGGCAGAACAACAGATTTTTACCTTGTCGGCTCGAGGATTCAATCCACCAACCTTTCGGTTACTGGCCCAATGCTCTAACCACTAGGCTATCTGTCGCCCCAATTGCACGCTCACTCAGAACTTGAGACATTTGTGGCATTGTGTTGTGTGACAAAACTGCACATTTAGAGTGGCCTTTTATTGTCCCCAGCACAAGGTGCACCTGTGCAATGATCATGCCGTTTAATCAGCTTCTTGATATGCCACATCTGTCATCTGTGCATATGAACATTTCTGGGATCTTTTATTTCAGCTCATGAAACATGGAACCAACACTTTTAATGCTGTGTTTATATTTTTGTTCAGTATAGTTTTGGAGAAAAGATTTGCCTTCTGTAAGTTTAAGAAACATTGCTTTGTGCCTTGTAACTCTGTTACAAAAACCCCCACATCTTTTAAGATATTTTCACATTTCTCTCCCTCATGAGGGAGAATAATGAAAGTTCACAGAAGTAACAAGTAAAAGGTGGACCTACCAATTAGGAATGTTTTACTAATATACATTTTAATTAATTATCGTTTGATTAAAATTGGCAAAATAATTATCTATTTTCCTCAAAATCTGTAATGGAATTACTGCAATTGAATTGGTTACAATGGGAAAGTTTTCAGAAACCACAGTTGGGTCACCTGCTACTGTCCTTCCTTCCAGCTCATAACAGTTTTATTTTAATTACATCGTCTGGTGGCCAAAGCGAGTGTGAAAACAGTCTGGACAACCCCTCCCTCTAACGTTACACCCCCTCCCCCCTAAACTGCACATTTAGAGTGGCCTTTTATTGTCCCCAGCACAAGGTGCACCTGTGCAATGATTATGCCGTTTAATCAGCTTCTTGATATGCCACATCTGTCATCTGAACATTTCTGGGATCTTTTATTTCAGCTCATGAAACATGGAACATGGAACGTTCTGTCCCTGACCAGGCAGTTTAACCCACTGTTCCTAGGCAGTCATTGAAAATAAGAATTTGTTCTTAACTGACATGCCTAGTTAAATAAAGGTTAAAAAATATATTTTTTTTTTAAATACCTGAGAGTTCTCAATTCATATCAAGCAGTTTTCTAGTTACAACAAGCATGTAGGCTGCTGTATTATAAACGCTAATTTCGAGTCTGAGCAGTAAAATGCAAAGTAACTTTGTTCCAAAACCACCGGTGTTTTCAAAAATGCCCTGCTACGAATCATCAGCTGACAGACTGTGGGCTTTATCACACATTACATTTCAAAAACATTTCATTTCAAAAAGGTGTAGACAGATGCAATATACGAACCATTACCAGACGCACACTTGTATTCTGTACCCCAACTCTAATTTATAATTAGTTATTTATAATCAGAGGGATATAGATAGGCTTAATTGTATTTTTGATGTGTTGCTGTAGTCGTGGATGGATCAGAACAGATTCTATTGATAGAATGTGCCTGAGAAACGGTGTCATAATTTTCTGGAGAAATCTGACCTGCAATTTGCAAACAAAGCTTATTTTATCACTTTGAAGTGACCCAAATGGTAAATTAAGATATATTAAACTAAATTAAATAGTGATATTTTATTTGGCACTTACTCAGTCTGGCTTAGAGGCTACTACCTCAGATTTGATAAAACAAGGCGAGTTAATCAACATTCATAAAGACCATGCTCTTTCCCGAACAGTCACCTGAAAGCATTCCTATTATTGTGTACATGGGGGTTGAGGGGGATGTCTTAAATAATATACATTTTACATCCCTTGCCAGATACCTCGAATTTCCCCACCCAATCCATTACGTTTTGTATTTGCAGTCATTACTGTGGCAACATGGGAAGATCCTGATTGACAGACACGGGGGCAAACTGTTCCAAGCGAATCTCTCGCTCTCGCCACTTCTCTCTCCGTTGGGGATTGTGAGCAGCAACAGTTAGCCATTTCAAAACCACAGGGTCATGTTAAGGCGAGACACAGCTTGCCGTCACATAACTCTAATGCGCCATCATTTCCAAGGGCTTAGAATTCCACAGGCTATCATTCTGCTGGAAATACTCCTTCAATTTGAGATAATGGCTTCATACTAGTCCTGAACTATCTGAAGTCAAGTCCAATACCATAACAACTTAGTAGACTACTCCCACCGTTTCCCAGAAGACTAAGATTCAGGATATGAGGTGAAAATCTGACAGACAGATGTTGTTCTTGGCAATAGAAAGGGGGGGGGGGGGGGGGGGAATACTCTTTACTCAACTGTCAGAGGACTGGTGACTGCTTGGAGATAGACTGTTGACTACAGCAGTGTGGAGAGGCTTGGCTTCTAACGCTCCATGAACATGCCATCTCTATTTTACTACAAGGTCCATGTTCATGTGCGCTGGTGCAAACATTAAAATTGGGCTATGCTCAAGAGTTTTCACAAGCATATGGCGCACACGCGTTTCATTCCACTGATCGTGCCACATCAAACATATTCCTTGTTTAATACATCCCTATTCAGAGAAATCATTCCTGTTTCGATTTCGCAGCACCTCCATGGAAAGTATTATTCCAGTAAACATCTTGATGTGGCAAAAGCAAGGCTCCCATTAAATAGAGACGCAGTTGCTGCGATTGCTTCCCTGCTCGATGGTTAGCCTAGCTAGCTCCGGCACACTGTGTACTGTGTGTACTCTCCTGGCTCTGCAGTGCTCTACTGTTAGCCCCAGAAAAGGTTGTCCTCTCCCCTCCAGTCAGTCACACATAAACCCTGCTGGCTCGTTCTGCTGCAACTGGTGCCCTTCCAGCGGCTGTAAATAACGCCTCTAAACTAATTTTGCTTTCCCTGCCACATGCCAGTGAGCCTTGGGAGTGCGCAGGGAGGAGAGGCACCAGTGAATCTGGGCAGACAAGCCAGCCCCTCCTGCCGCACTACAAGGGCCTGATTAATACAGGCATTTGTAACGGACGCCTCTGCTGATGAGAAATGTGAAGGGAAAATGAAGCAGGCACAGGGCAGGGACGCCTCTCACAGCGCGATGACAGACTGAGGGATCAGATCGATTCCAACCACGGTTCTGTCAGGGCCTTCTTTGGTGCTTTCAACGCGGGGGAGGAAACATCCAACACGGCGGATGACAAAAAAAAAAAGAGAGCGAGGAGGAAAACAAGGGCACGAGATTACATAAGAGAACCTCTGACCTGATTGTGGAGAGCTCTGCCTCCATCTGCACAGTGCTGCCTTTCATTTTTAATTCCCCCTTCCCTGCAGAGTAAATGAGGATCTCTAATAAAGAATGGGTCTCAAAGCCTGCTGGCGCAGAAAGAAAGTGACAGGCTCTGTGTGAATCACAGAGTTCTCTGAAGAGGTTCGGGCGGGAGGTGGTGGGTGGGGGGGAAGAGAAGAAGTGCAGTGCAGGCAGAAGCACTTCCCCTTGGTTAGATTAGGTGCGTTGCATCAGATGAAAGAGCCGCTCTGGTTTTCATCTTCCTTTTTGTTTCACTCGTTAAAGCTAGTGTACAGAGATCCCTAGAAGATAGAGCCTCTCCAATGTGACAGGCCGGGGGTGGATTTATCGAGCCTTTGCTCAAAGATGACACAATGAGCGATACAGACGGACCTATTGCTTTTGCAGACCCGGAACCTGCTCTGCTCAGCTCTCAGTCAGCTCTGCACTAGGCAGGCATTGATTGCTCGGCTATTGACGGGCTTGCTAGCTGAGCATGCTCGGCAGCTTGCTGCTGCCGCCCCGACCTGGGAGCCTCGCCTGCCTGCATTATTCAGCTCTCATTAACAGGGACATGCGGATCCCCAATGTCCGCCGGGCTTCGTCTGCCAGGCTCATAACTCACCGGTTTCACATTCAGCCCTTTACAGACAGTGGCCACCATCAGAAGCCACATTAGTACCATCACCCACGAGAGGATACTCACTGAGGAAGAGGGCACGGGGTTGTCCCGTCTGGTAGGGTTGAAAGGGGGCTGGAAACCCAGTGTGTACTCGACTTACACTTGCCCTTACCAGTAAAGCACTGTAAGCTGTTTTAACATCCCACGCCAGGTTAAATACAGTCCAATCGGATGAAAGTCGCTCATCAAATCAATCTCCTGGGGTTAAAACACTAATATTATCCCTACCTGCCAAAGGGAATCTGTCAATTCGCATGACCTCATTCGCCAATTATTTTGTAGAGCCTACCATCTTGGCCTAAAGCTTTTTCACCTCAAGTGTTTTCATATCTTAATAATGGGTTTGTATTTACTGAGCCAGTGTGCATTTCCTCCCAGTGTAGTGTAGTTAAGTACTGAGGGATTAAAGGAAAAATCTGAAAAGGCAATGTTCCAGTATATAATTTTCCAATCCATCCACAACATTCTGTTTTCACCATTCTCAAACATCTCTCATTTAATCAATATTTCCTGAATAAAAGAGCAGCAGACCATTTCCCTCAGGGTTGGAGAGTGGGTTCCAACTGCAATTTGTTATTTCAATAACGCTCGGCAAAACCCCCCCGTTTGCACAGCGTATCCATGGCAACAGGTGAATGAAAAATTCAATTTTTGATACCAATTTCACAACATGCCAGTGGTGATGAAAGCCGGCACGATAGAGGGTGGATAAAAATTGACCCGGTCTTGATAACACAGCCCCTGGATCAGAGAGCTTTCACCTCTGTGGCTGGCACCTTTAGCCCAAAGATACATTTTTTAACACTGAGGAATAACAACTCAATAAGGACTTCAATTACATGTGCAGGACCTGGCTAATGAGTCATTTCAGTGGGCCCGCTGGTGAGGGACAGGTATTCCGTGCAGGGATCCACGCCGAGGCTGGCCCGTGTAATTGGATTGTGTGCTTGAGCTGCTGACTAAAATAGAAATGTCCCGGCCAGCCTCCAGGTGATGGGAATCATCAGTACCCAGGGAGGTCAGCCAAGCTCCATCTCAGCTAAATGTCAGAAGGGTGGCTTCAGCCACCTCAGAGAGTGCAGGACTTAAAAGGTACTCAGTCCCTCATGCGTACTGTTTGGGTGCCGTGTCTAAGACGGTGTTGAAATCGGTCAGCCCTAAACGTATAAGTACGAGTCTCTATTTTCTGGTTGTGGCTTTTTAGTTCAGCTGGACCACTCTGCTCCAGTCGCCGCACATTGTGTGAAGTCTCCACAGAGAAACACTTTGACAATACCCTTTGTGCTTCCAGATAAGCCACGGCAGAAGCAGAAATGAAACATTTCCTATTGCTTTCATCTCCATTCCTATGGCACATACATATGAATAAAGCAGGGCAGTCTGGCTGCATCAGATTTCACTCCATCATGATCGGTGGCTGAATCCAAAGAAGAGTGGAGAGAGAGAAAAAACTATTTGGCAGGCAGGGGGATGAGAGCTCCTCTGGGTAATAGGTTCACAGAGGGAGCGCGTGCCGCCCCAGCCACCATGTCACAGATCATTTCCGGGCCATTTACACACGGCCCAGAAACCATGCACTGCCGATGCCTCTGGCCAAACAGAGGTCCCCCACCTTCACAGACCTGACAAGTTGCCAGATTGATAACCCCCAGAAGTGTGAAGTGCAGCTATGGAGTATGTGTAGGAGGCTACATTAGAGATCACTAAAATGTCCCTGTTTCAACCCAGTGAACAGAAGGGTCCAGGTGGACACGGAGACAATCCTCAACCTCAAGGACAGTTGGCCATTTTCTCCTGTGAGTTCAGACAGCCTCCAACAGCTCCATTGATCATTACACTACAGCGTAGAGTCCCACTGTGCAACTTATCAGTAGCCTAGTGACACTTCTGGCATCTCTGAAGCACAATGCAATCAAGTGTGTCATGTTTTACTAGTCTCCGAGACTTGACTCGAGCAGTGTTGATTACAATTAAGTCCGAACGTGCAGCTAGCCGAGACAGGGCTGCATTTCTGCACCAGTTGTATCACCAGATTTATTACGCAGGCTAATTGGTCAGTTGAAATAAAATGTTACAGCACAGACTAGAACGTTCCTGACACTAGCTATCAACCACACAGCTACCACTGCAAAGCTTCAGATGTAGGCCAAAGAGTGGTGAGATAAGTGGCCTTACAATTTTCTTTTACCCCTCACATGTTCAGGTATAATTCTTCTTCCATGTTTTCCATGTTTGAGTTTTGGGTCAGTAACCGAAAAGGTTGCTGGTTTGAATACCCGAGCTGATAACATGAAAAATCGATGTGCCCTCGAGCAAGGCACTTAACCCTAATTTGCTCCAGGGGCACCGTACTACTATGGCTGACCATGTAAAACAACACATTTCCTTGCACCTATCCGGTGTATTTGATTTGATTTATTAGGATCCCCACTAGTGACAGCTAGTTTTACTGGGGTCGGAATGACAGACTAAAGACTTTACAATTGGCATACATTTAAAAACATGAACATGTAGTGTTTGTGCGCGCATCTATCAGTTACCCTTACATGTCAGGACATACACAGGCGTTGTGCCGTGAGGTGTTGCTTTATTTGATTTTTGAAACCAGGTTTGCTGTTCACTTGCCCTTTATAAGATGGAAGGGAGTTCCATGCACTCTTGGCTCTGTATAATACTGTATGTTTCCTTGAATTTGTTCTGGAACTGGGGACTGTGAAAAGACCCCTGGTGGCTTGTCTGGTGGGGTTAGTGTGTGTGTGTCAGTGCAAAAAGATGTTGACTATGCAAACAATTTGGAATATCATCAGCATACATGCACACACATGTTTTGTTTAATACCAGTAGCAGGTCATTGGTATAAATAAAAAAAGAGGGCCTAGAGAGCTGCCCTGCGGTACGTCACACTTTACAATTTTTTTTATCAGTTCTATTAAATTGCCATATTGTGAATTCCGATCTGTCGGAGGTTGAAAAGCCATAACACATACTTTTTTTTAATCAACCTTAGGTTATGGTCAATAATATCAAAGGCTGCACTGAAATCTAACAGTACAGCTCCCAGAATCTTATTACTATCAATTTCTTTTAACCAATCATCAGTCATTTGTGTCAGTGCAGTACCAGTTAATTGCTCTTCTCTATAAGCATGCTGAAAGTATGTTGTTAATTTGTTTACACATCTTTTCCTACAGTTTGCTAAGAGCTGGCAGCAAGCTTAGAGGTCTACTGTTAGAACCAGTAAAGGCCGCTTTACCACACTTGGGTAGCAGAATTACTTTGGCTTCCCTCCAGGCCTGAAGATAAACACCTTCGAGACTCAAACTAAAGATATGACATAGAGGTTGGCCATAGAGTCAGCTATGAACCTCAGTATCTTTCCATCTAAATTGTCAATGCCAGGCAGTTTGTCATTATTGATCGATAACAATAATTTCTCCACCTCTCCCACACTAACTTTACAAAATTCAAACTGACATTGCTTTTCTTTATTTGTTTTTTTTTAATGCATGATGAAGTTTGCCCACTTTGCCAATGAAGTAACCATTAAAGTAACCATTAAAATAATTGGCAACGTCAAATAGTTTTGTGACGAATAAGCCATCTGATTCAATAGAAGATGGAGGTGAATGTCTTTCTGCCTACAATGTAATTTAAAGTACTCACATTTTTTTCCATCATTCTTTCCATCATTGATCTTGGCTTCATAATACAGCTTCTTCGTCTTTTTGTTGAGTTTAGTCACATAATTTCTCAATTTGCAGTAAGTCAGTCAGATGTGCAGCAAGACTTGTGAGCCACACCCTTTGCCCCATCTCTTTCAATACAGTTTTTCAATTCCTCATCTATGGAGCCTTATCAGTTCTAACAGTCAGTATGTGACCCCCCAAAAAATCTAAAATAAATTATAACACACATTTAAGCCATCTATAATTATACACTGTTCTGTAGTTTTTTTTGTCTGCCTGACTTAATATTTGTATAGTTTACATTTATTGTTAGCAGAATTACAAGTAAGTTAAAGGAACCTAGTATTTAAAATAACAGGCCTAACCATTCTTAGCACTGAAATTGCATCGTGCAAGTTTTCAGGTAGTCAAACTGTGCCAATGAATGTACAGAATGATTGGATTGTGCAAAATTGGCATATTGTTACAACTCAATAAAAATAAGATACTGCTAATGGGGAATGAAGTGGCTGCTTCCCATAGAGACCGTGCTATTAAACTCGCAGTGCTGCCATGGAGAGTTAAGACAATTGTAAAATATGCATTGATACATATACAAATATGTTGCTGCTGTAAACCTTATATCGTGAGATAGTTAAATTACAAACAAATTGAGGACTAGAGTGCTATTCAATTTTTTTTATGGCAGTTCGGAAATCATTATGATAAAGATCCCTCTTCTCTTTATCTAAACAGTGCATTAGCCTATCCATTACATTTGGCCAGGGCAAACTCCCTAGTTTCCCAGGCATGCAGGGAATGACCAAAGTGCTTTAATATTTAAGAGGCAAATTCCTCTGATGAGATTAGGGGTTTGTTAATGCTGCTTTTCTTAGGGCCTCCCAAGTGGATGGCGCTGTGTTAAGAGGCTTGGTTGGGTTGTGTATCGGAGGATGCAACCCAACCTTCATCTCCCCCGAGTCCATATGGGAGTTGTAGCGATGAGACAAGATAGTAGCTACTAAACAATTGGATACCGCGAATTTTGGAAGAAAAGGGGGTAAAAGTATTTATTTTTTAAATATTTAAAAAATGCTGCTTTTCTTAACAGGCCCCCTCTCAACTATGACTTTTGTACCTCCCATGTGAGGGTTTCCAAAGGCATTGGACTGTACAGGGCATTTCCATGTGAAAAGCCCCATGAGCACCAACATCTGTAGTTAATAGGAGCAAATCAAATTTGGTGTAAAATGAAAGCAAAGAGTCTTTATTCTAGAGAAATAAGGCATATATATATTATTCAACCATTCAACCAAAGCAAAGGCTTTGATCTCTGGTCAAACAGATGGGAAAGCACTAAGAAAACATCTAGCAGAAGAAAAAAATCTTAAAAAGTAGCCTATAAGAGGGGCCTCCCGAGTGGCACAGCGGTCTAAGGCACTGCGCCACTATAGCCTGCGGTTCGATTGATGCGGCTGTGACCGGGAGCCCCTAACCCCTAATTATTTAACACACAAGAACACACACACACACAAAATGTAAAATGTTCTACATTGTAGAATAATAGTGAAGACATCAAAACAATAACAAATAATCATGTAGTAACCAAAAAAAGTGTTAAACAAATCAAAATAGATTTTATATTTGAGATTCTTCAAATATCCACCCTTTGCCTTGATGACAGTTTTGCACACTCTTGGCTTTCTCTCAACCAGCGTCACCTGGAATGCTTTTCCAACAGTCTTGAAGGAGTTCCCATATACGCGGAGCACTTGTTGCTTGTTGGCTGCTTTTACTTCACTCTGCAGTCCAATTCATCCCAAACCATCTCAATTGGGTTGAGTTTGGGTGATTGTGGAGGCCAGGTCATCTGATGCAGCACTCCATCATTCTCCTTCTTGGGGGGTGTGTTGGGTCATTGTCCTGTTGAAAAAGAAATGATAGTGGGACTAAGTGCAAACCAGATGGGATGGCAAATCGCTGCAGAATGCTGTGGTAGCCATGCTGGTTAAGTGTGCCTTGAATTCTAAATAAATCACAGACAGTGTCACCAGCACCATACCATCACACCTCCTGCTTCACGGGTGGGAATCACACATGCCGAGATCATCCGTTCACCTACTCTGCGTCTCACAATGACACAGCGATTGAAACCAAAAATCTCTAATTTGGACTGATCAAAGGAGAGATTTCCACCGGTCTAATGTCCATTGAACATTTTCCTTGGCACAAACAATCTCTTCTTATTTTTGGTGTCCTTTATTAGTGGTTTCTTTGCAGCAAATCAACCATGAAGGCCTGATTCACGCAGTCTCCTCTGAACAGTTGATGTTGAGATGTGTCTGTTACTGTTACTCTGTGAAGCATTTATTTGGGCTGCATTCTGAGGTGCAGTTAACTCTAATGAAGTCATCCTCTGCAGCAGAGGTAACTCTGGGTCTTCCATTCCTGTGACGTTTCTCATGAGAGCCAGTTTCATCATAGCGCTTGATGGTTTTTGTGACTGCACTTGAAGAAACTTTCAAAGTTCTTGACATTTTCTAGATTGACTGACCTTCATGTCTTAAATGTTATGATGGATGGTTATTTCTCTTTGCTTATTTGAGCTGTTCTTGCCATAATATGGACTTGGTGTTTTACCAAATAGGGCTATCTTTACAGTTTCGATGTCGTCACTATTATTCTTCAGAAAAATAGAAAATAGAAAATAGTAAAAAAATACATTTAAAAAAAACCTGGAATGAGTCCAAGGGTCCAAACTTTTGACTGGTACTGTATATACGGTGTCTTCGGAAAGTAATCAGCCTTATTCTAAAATGGATTAAATTGTTTTTACACACATCATCCCACAATGACAAAGCAAAAACAGGTTTTAAGAAATGTTTCCAAATGTATTAAAAATAAAAAACAAATATTAAAGAAGTATTCAGACCCTTTACTCACTACTTCGTTGAAGCACCTTTGGCAGCGATTACAGCATTCAGTCTTCTTGGGTATGGCACTACAAGCTTGGCACATGCGTATTTGGGGACTTTCTCCCATTCTTCTCTGCAGATCCTCTCAAGCGCTGTCGGTTTGGATGGGGAGCGTTGCTGCACAGCTATTTTCAGGTCTCTCCAGAGATTTTCGGGCTCTGGCAGCCCCACCCGAGGACACCCCACTCGAAGCCACTCCCGCGTTGTCTTGGCTGTGTGTTTAGGGTTGTTGTCCTGTTGGAAGATAAACCTTCACCCCTAGTCTGAGGACCTGAGCGCTCTGGATTAGGTTTTCATCAAGGATCTCTGATGACTTTGCGCCGTTCAACTTTGCCTCGATCCTGACTAGCCTCCCAGTCCCTGCTACTGAAAAACATCCCCACAGCATGATGCTGCCACCACCATGCTTCACCGTAGGGATGGTGCCATGTTTTCTCCAGATGTGACACTTGGCAATCAGGACAAAGACTTCAATCTTGGTTTCATCAGACCAGAGAATCTTGTTTCTCTAGTCTTTAGGTGCCTTTTTGGCAAACTGCAAGTGGGCTGTCATGTGCCTTTTACTGTGGAGTGGCTTCCGCCTGGCCATTCTACCATAAAGGCCTGATTGGTGGAATGCTGCAGTTCCTCTGTTGTGTTACTTTCGGTACCTCTGTCAAATATGTCTCACGGGTCAAGTCTGTCTACCAGCGCAGTCAATGTCCCACGGAGCGCACCGTGCCTGCTCTACATACTCACTGCTAGCCTGCACTGCGAGTCTGGGCTGTATCATGTTTAGCTCCCCACTCATGCTGCACAGGAGTTAACACACTTGATTATATGACACGACATGTAGATATATTGAAACGGTTAATTACTGTTTGTGAAACAATGTCCATACAGGCTACAATTTACAATGCAAGAAGATACCGGTAGCTTCCAGCTTTGTTGGCTAAATTCCTTGCTAGCTTACAGCTGAAACTAACATCAATTCACTACTAAGGAGTATCGTGATGATACAGTTTTTTGATACAAAACCTGGTATCGAAGTCAAAATTCTGGTCTTGTGAAAACACTCATCTTTAAGATATGTTCTCATTTCTGTCTCTAAATGAGGGAGGATAATGTAAGTTCACATTAGTAACAAGTAAATATAGACCTACCAATAAATAAGTTAGTGAGTTTACTGATAAATTTGGTTTATGATTTATTAAGTGATTAAAACATGTCATTCTGCTACCAAATCGGAACACAATGACCAAAAAATCTTTTAACGGAACGACTGCAGCTGAATTGGCTACAAATAGGACTATCACAAACCAGTTGGATCACCTGTTACTTTCCTCCCTTCCACTGGCATACTGTTATGTTCAGCTCATTCTGTTTTATTTCTCTTTCTGTCCCGTGGATGGTGAAAGGAAGAGCGTGAAAAGAGTCTGGACAACCCCTTCCTCTCGCATCTCTCTACAGTTAAATGTCACCTCTCCCGGGTTTACTGACACCTACCCATGAGCACCTTTCCATTTACTGTAACCAGCCCACTGAGCACCGGCCAACACCGGACTTCCATGGACATTGAAAAGTACTTCAAATTTGGTCAGTCCAAATCTGAACCAATCATAGATGTCTGTTTCAAAAGTTTGGACAGCACAGTACAGTAAAGGAAAGTAGAGTTTAGTTCAGTTTAATACTGTACAGAGTAGAGTTTAGAACAGTACAGTAGAACACACTAGAATAGAGTACAGTATAATTGACTGTACTGAAATATACTCTACAGTGCTGTACTGTACTCTGTGTTGTGCTGTACTGTGATCTCCAAACTTGTGAAACATAGACGCCTATGATTGGTACAGATTTGGTCCGGTCTGGACCAACCAAATTCGGTCTTGTTTGGGGCCAGAGCGCATTAAAATAATAGCCAGTGGGTAGAATAATACCCAAACACGCAAGGAAGGATATTACATTTTTCTACATTTGTGTACCTATTCAGGATATATCACCATGAAGAGAATGACATTTATAATTATGCATTTCTGTATAGTACAGATCAGGGACCCATTATGACATTCTGTTCTCATTCTGTTACCGGGTGTTAATCCACTTCACCGTGTCATATAATAACGGACAAACCATTATTTCTGCAGACATCTTTTAATCTTAATTCAGAGTAGATGTTTAACAGCGTTTTGGGAAAACATGGTCATATAAACTGAGGGAGATTTTACTGTCATTCTGTTACCAAACTTTACATCTGCACACTGCACTGTTCTTCGATTAAAGGTGTGTTTAACATTTTCAGGGGAAATTGTTAAAACAGTACATGCATAGAGTTGAATTGTTTGTTTAACTTTGCAATCAATGGTTTTTGTTTGGCATACTTCTAAAGTGAAGTCTCAGTGTCATTGTGTTACCGTGGAATTGCCCTACACCCACCTAGGTTAATCAAGGCACGACAGCTATGAAGGATGTGTCATGGATGTGCTGGGGAGTTCAATGCACTCCTAAGACAACAGTTATTAATAGACCCGGGGTCAATGTTCAACAACTTACCTTCAGTCATAAACTTAAGACTAGGGAAGTATTTTTCTTACCTATATAGAGTAGCCAACCAAATAGAAAAAGTAGCTAGGCCTTTCCGGGCTCCAATTTTATTTTGCCAAACAAGCTCTATTTTGGGTGTCTCTGGTACATTCTAATGCCTTGATTCCATCCGAAATACACAGCGAAATCATTTAATACTTTATCGAGTTTACCTCCTAGATTGGTCAAATTTGTTGTGGTATTGTGTAGGGATGGGTATTTGAAATTATTTCACTATTCAAATTATATATATATATCATTCTATTTTTTGGGATATCCGGATAATCGAAATACACTAAGTGTCCAAAACATTAGGAACACCTGCTCTTTCCATCAAATAGACTGATCAGGGTTAAGGCTATGATCTCATATTGATGTCAGTTGTTAAATCCACTTCAAATCAGTGTAAGTGAAGGGGAGGAGACAGGTTCAAGAAGGATTTTTAAGACTTGAGACATGGAGATGGATTGTGTACATGTTCCATTCAGAGAGTGAATGTGCAAGACAAAAGATTGAAGTGCCTTTGAACGGGGTATGGTAGTAGGGGCCAGGCGCACCGGTTTGTCTATCATAACGTCTGCTATTGCCGGTCTTGACTGCCTCACATCATTGTAAAGAAGCTAGCTAGCTGCAGTAGGTAGCTAAGTTAGCCAGGCAAGGCTAAATGAGGCTAGTTTGAGGTGTCCTTGTCTACAACAACTCCATTGATATGAAACAACAGTTTACCTGACGGTTGATAATTGTATTCCACTCATCATTTAGCTGAATTAATTCTGTCATTTTTATTGCATTCATTATACATCTCTCAATTCACTTGCTAAACATAGAGCCTCTAGCGCTGCTTTGATTGACCGACAACAACAAGCTACACTTGTGAAATGTGTGTAAGCTACTGGTGTGTCTTTATGGGGCGCACCAGTAATGTGTCATTAAACTGTTGTTTTATAAACATTTCAAATGTAAATGTTCCATCATTGTAGGCTATGTAGCAATATTATTATTATTTTTTTTTAAACATGTTTTGATAAAGCCCCCCCCCCCCCATTCTCAAAAATGAATACTCTCCTAAGTAATTGAATATTAACGTCCATGTGCATATTCGAATAACCGTGCCCATCCCTAGTATTGTGTAGAATGACATGATTTTACAATTTAAGTTAATGCATGAATTCAGTGTGTTAGTTATTTTGAATAATGTCTAGGCCTATATGATCAGGACTATATGTGGAGGACATCAAACCTTTAACAGTAAACATTAAGTCTTCTGAAAGTCTTCAAATGATGTATTTAATAAATAAATAAATAAAAAAGGTCAAATATTATAGCTATGTTACTGATTTTACATAAATTAATTTAAAATTATTATCATATTTGGAGCAGAATTGTCTATCTATTGTTCCTGCAGTGTGGATTCACAATCTTCATTGAATGATTTCATAATTTATCTGCAGATAATTGCCCAAAAGCCTGAACGGCTCCCTGACGAGTCACTCGCACGTCACTGTCTGACTTCATATTCTAGGAAAATACAAACGGGATCTTTGGTTTAAATACTTGTCCCGGTGCGATACCATGGACATATAAGTATGTTGTATGACTTATGAATTGCAAAGGGATACAGTCAATTTGACACCTTTTACAAAACACTTGCTGTTCGGCTGTCAATCAAAGCACAGTAAACAGCCTAAGCGCTGCGTCACACCTCTGTGGCTGGCTATAGGAGACACGCAAAAGAAAATGAATTAATGTGCCAGAAAACAATCATTCGGCTAAGTGTATTTTGACACATTGTTACCACTTACTCAACATGGGATGATTAGTGAACTGAACATTTTCTGAATAGCGAATTGAAACTTTTAAATAAAAAGTAGCAGTTAATTTGAGGTGGAAAAAGTTGCCGGCTTAAAATAAGTCTGTCACCGGCTGTTTAGCCAAGGGCCGGTGCTGAGGAAAAACACTGCTAGGGTCTACGTTTCTCTAACATATTCACTCCACGACCGTCCAGCCAGACCCATTGCTAAACACGGGATTTTGCCAAACGGATTCAGAGCAAAGATCTGTCAGTTAGGCCTAAGTGAGAGATTCCAGTAATTGGTTATATAAAGAACAAGCGGCAGTTGTCGGGGGGAATTAAGACAGTCAGTCAACATGAGAGGTGCGCTTTACACTCCGATACACACGATTAGGAGTGCAGGAGGCAGACAGAGAGACGGGCTTCCCATAGATCCTGTTAGCCTGGCTTCCTCCACTGTAAATCTACTGGTCTGCAGCTCACACTTCAGTTCACTTTAACCCCAGCTCTCTAAATCACTAGGCTCGGTTTTGTTTTGCTTGCAAACATTATTAAGCAATTAAACACTTAAATGAAGTCAAGTGCAGCATGCCTCGGTCCTAAAGGACCAGTTTAGGCCGCCACTGATTTCCAAAAGTCCGTAACTCAATAAATCACCTTTAATAACTAGGGCCCATCCCCCGCACACCAGCTGTTGCTGCAGGAACAGCATAGAGCACAGCTCCTCTTGGCTGGCTCACACTGGGAAAGCTTAGCATTTAAGTCACACCCAGGAGAGAGAGTTAAGTTCAGAAGTGGTTTCTCGTGGAATTTCTGGCATTTAAAATCAGCACAAAACTGCCTCCTTGTCTTGATTGCATGTTATTGATGCAAGCTAAAGTCAACCATCAGCAGGTGTTGAAATCATGCTGTGAACTTAGTCCTGTGCAATGATTTTCCAGTGCCTGATGACAAGGGATGAACTGACAAGGATGTTGTCACAATGGTGAAGTTGCCAGCCTTAATGAATAAACTGAAAGAAATGTCCACAAATACCCCGTTGAACAGTGAAGTCAAACATTCCAAACGGCCAAGAAATTACATCCCTGACAACAAAAACCACCCAGTTCTAATCATGTTGGATTATGACTTGGCTAGTATACTGTAATTGCAACCACAATTATTTATTTGGCAATTCCCCACTCAAAAATACCCTGAAGTCAAGTTGCCTTCCAGGTGGTGGCTTTATTGAAGTTAATCTAAATGTGTACACTTTTCCCCAAACCAAAAAACCCCCCACCATGAATATTAATCTACCACCAGCGATATTCATACGCTCTCCAACCCCGATCCCCGCTATAATGTTTTACACGCCTGATCATGTAACAATGGGTGGTTTCCAGACGTGCAAGACATGAAAATGAGAGCCAGCTGCCTGCATACCCAGCCACGTCCAAGCCAGTCTTTCCATGACCAAATGGCACAGCAGAACATACAGGCCCATGTCTGAGAGCATACGGCACTCATTAACCCAGCAAGCCTCCCTGCTGAACCGACCCATTCCAAACACTTCTCGTCATTGCTTAAAAACGTCCCTTTTGGTCCAACGGAGGCCCACAAAGTCAGTTTGGAGGCATGAGAGCATGAGCTATGAATGCAGTTATTCTCCAAGTACAACAGAAATCTGATCCCACAGTCATTGGGGCGGCAGGGTAGCCTAGTGGTTAGAGCATTGGACTAGTAACCAAAAGCTTGCAAGTTCAAATCCCCAAGGTACAAAATCTGTCGTTCTGCCCCTGAACAGGCAGGTAAACCCACTGTTCCTAGGCCGTCATTGAAAATAAGAATTTGTTCTTAACTGACTTGCCTAGTAAAATAAAGGTTTAAAAAAAAGTTTTTTTAATTTGACAAAAAATGTAAAAAATAATCATAAAAATTCCCTAATAGAAACACATTAGGTATAACGGTTGAAACTATAATTCTCTATCAACATTGTATCCAACTGTCAAAATAAATGTCAGAAATAAAGTTGAAAGGCCCCCAAATGTTTTCTCCTCCATCAAAGTCTGGAAACAATATTAAGATCGCTAAGTAAACCTACGCTCTGCTATTAAAAACACACAATTAAACTGTTTTGTAGACGTCTGTTGTATGAACCTAGGTTGCTAGGACACACATTTGTATTAGCTAGTAAGTTACATACCTAGCATCATCAGGTTTCAAGAAAATCAACTGTTGGCTAAGGATCATGAATTCCACCAATTCATGGAAATATGACTTGACTAGCTACTACCATCCACTTTGTTTGACAAGGGTGATGGAATGGAACTGAAGTGACATATGAAGAGGGTAATATACTTTTTGTTGACAGAGGGCGGAAGTGGAGACTTATGTGAATAACCAGTCATTCAAAACGCATCTATTGTCAACGCCGAGTCATAAGGTTGACCACACATTACATTTACTTTACAGATGTATTAAATTACATGTTGACCGTGTTTGTGCACACTGAACAAGAATATAAACGTAACGCGTAAAAAGAGTTGGTCCCGTGTTTCATGAGCTGAAATAAATGTTCCATACACACAAGAAGCTTATTTCTCTCAAATTCAGTGCACACCTTTGTTTACATCCCTGTGATTGAGTATTTCTCCTTTGCCAAGATAATCCATCCACCTGACAGGTGTGGCATATCAAAAAGCTGATTAAACAGCACGGTCATTACACAGGTGCACCTTGTGATGGGGACAATAAAAAGCCACTCTTGAATGTGGAGTTTAGTCACACAACACAATGCTACAGATGTCTCAAGTTGAGGGAGCGCGCAATGGGCATACTGACTACACAAATGTCCACCAGAGCTGTTGCCAGAAAATGGAATGTTAATTTCTCTACCATAATCCACCTCAAACATTGTTTTAGAGAATTTGCCAGCACGTCCAACTAACCTCACACCTACAGACCACATGTATGGCATCATGTGGGCGAGCGGTTTGCTGATGTCAACGATGTGAACAGAGTGCCCCTTGGTGGTGGTGGGGTTATGGTATGGGTAGGCATAGGCATAGGCTATGGACAATGAAAACAATGACATTTTATCGATGACAATTTGAATGCACAGAGACACTATGACGAGACCCTGAGGCCCATTGTTGTGCCATTCATCACCCCATATTACACCATGATTCCCTTACATGTTCTTCTAAAAACTGTTTCAATGAGAGAAGATAATTTATAGGGTGAGAACTTAAACATTTGTACAAAATCATTTTTCAAATCGTACGTGAAATGTTTTAGACTTGCATTTAATTAGGCTGCATTTGAAATTGAGCATTATTTTATAACAACTGTGAAATGTCGACTAAGCAGTAAATAGCTAAGCAACTTCAACAGATTCAGTAAGATCATTTGAAAGCAAAGTCTGATTGTTTAACTTCACATCATTCACATAATAACTTTGGGCCTAATGCATTGGCAATCCTCATCGTTTCACCCAATAACAATAATGTGATAAATCGGATGGCTTTGCATGCCAGGTTGCTAATATTTAAGCATCAAATAGGCTAACAAGTTCATCTGAAATGATAGCTTGACAAAAAAAACTGAACCAAAAGCATCAAAGAAACTCTCAATGGAATATCAGTAACCCTTTCAGATATCAAAATGTGCCACTGAACAAATTCGGTTTGGTGTAAATGTATGAAATTTGGTGTTAAAATAATTAGTACAAGTGTCTACACAGGCCACATTGAAATTTTACCATTGACACTGGAAGTATGATAGATAGACGAAAACATGTGGAGAATTATTTTTATTAAAATGACTTCAACATACGTGTCATGACGTTGCCCTCTTTGGGTATAGCAAGCCCCATCCCACTCTCCCCCTTGCCTCTTTCAACTAGGCTGCTGTGGTCAGAGAGAGGTCGTAAATTCCTGAGAAGACCCTGCCACATGGCCACATAGTATAAGAGGCAGAGTACAATATCAAAACCTCACATTGTAGACAAACGCTTTGGCCGATTAAAACATTACCTTCACATTTGTCCATCAGTAAGCTCAAAGAACAAGTGTACTAAAGGAAATTATACATTTCCGTTATAGACATGAATGGGTTAAGGTGCAAAATGATTTTAGATTCAGAAATTCTAATAAAATTGTCCACATACACAGTCATAGGCAAGACTGGTAGGCTGCCAGTCAAGATTGCCATGTCAAGAGAAGAATGGATCCAATAACAAGAGTAACTCTTGACATTAGCCACACATCAGGGGCACACAGCACAGGGTGCATTAGGCCTCAGTGCAAGAGGCAGTCCTGTTCAAAGGCCTCCTGGTCTTTCACGTCTCCCCAGAGTAGTTGAAAAAAATCACAGCGGTCTCGGCCTTCCCAACACCACATTATCCCAGCATGAGCTGCTTTCACAAAATGCAACAGAAAAAAAGGTCAGTGCTGAAAGCTTTCTAAAGCTGCTTGGCAAGGCTGTTGAGGGACAAGCGGGCTTCCAAAGAAATGCAAACAAGTGACTAGTATGGAGTAGAAATGTTGGAATTTACTCTAACTTGCTATTCATCATTAGCCAGGGTTTATTCAATATAAAACGCAAAGTAAAGTGTTGGTTACAAGTGGTGCACTTTGTGCTGGGGACAATAAAAATCACTAAAATGTGCAATTTTGTCACACCCCACAAGGCCACGTCTCAAGTTGAGGGAGCGTGCAATTGGCATGCTAACTACAGGAAATTCCACGAGAGCTGTTGCCAGAGAATTTAATACCAATTTCTCCAACATACGCCGCCTCCAACATCGTTTTAGAGAATTTGGCAGTACGTCCAACCAGCCTCAAAAACAACATGACCGTGTGTTACCACCCCAGCACATGACTTCCAGATCCGGCTTCTTCACCTGCGGGATAGCCTGAGACCAGCAACCTGGACAGCTGATGAAACTGTGGGTTTGCACATCTGGTTGCTCGTTGTCCTCACCAGTGTCTAGTCTGCAGTTTGGCACCGAAACCGACTTCAGTGGGCAAATACTCACCTTCAATGCCCACTGGCATGCTGGATAAGTGTGCTCTTCACGGATTAATCCGGGTTTCAACTGAACCGGGCAGATGCCAGACAGCATGCATGGCATCGTGTGGGCGAGCGGTTTGCGGATGTCACCGTTGTGAACAGAGTGCCCCATGGTGGGGATAGGGTTACGGTATGGGCAGGCATAAGCTACAGACCAAACACAATTGCATTTTATCGATGGCAATTTGAATGCACAGAGATACCATGATGAGATCCTGAGGCCCATTGTCGTGCCATTCATCCGCCACCTCATGTTTTAGCATGAAAATGCACAGCCCCAATTCACAAGGATCTGTACACAATTCCTGGAAGCTGAAAATGTCCCACTTCATCCATGGCTTTCTTCCTCACCAGACATGTCACCCATTGAGCATGTTTGGGATGCTCTGGATAGACGGGTACGACAGTGTGTTCCAGTTCCCACCAATATCCCGTCAATTCGCACAGCTATTGAAGAGGAGTGGGACAACATTCCACAAGACACAATCAACAGCCTGATCAACTCTATGTGAAGGAGATGGGTCTCGCCGAATGAGACAAATGGTGGGTTTCTAATCCACACCACTACTTTTTTGGGCATATGTGAACAACATATGCATATCTGTATTCCCAGCCATGTGAAATATATAGATTAGGGCCTAATGAATTAATTTAAATTGACTGATTTCCTTATATGAACTGTCACTCAAATATCTTTGAACAAAAATATAAACGCAACATGCAACTATTTCAGTGTAGATGAGACCGTTCAAGATCCCTGTTCTGCTCTGTGAGCGTCATTGCAGAGGCCATTATGATAAGCTGCAAAATGGGTTTGAATCAAACAAAACAAATTGGAGTTACTACAACTTTAGAAAAAGGCCATGTTCATTTGAGAACACAGACAAATTACAGGCATATCCCCTTCCCCTCTTTAGTGTAGAATTGTGATCTGTGATTACTCAACATAGATACCAGTTCATCTTGAATAATAGTTTCAAGTTAAAAACAAGTTGAAATACTTCACTTCAGGTATTTGAGGGCGATGGCATTGTGGACAGCCCAGATACCATAATGAGCCCCAAGGACATCTCTGTCTCAGAGCCCTCCGTCTCACTCCAAAAAACTGGTGTTGTTCAGATGTTGGAAAACATGTTCTCTTTCTTTGCTTTTTGTTCTTATTCACATGTTAGGGTGGTGAGTAATTTACTTGGGGGGGGGTTCTCGCAAAAGGTCTGCAAATTTCTGTCTGGTTATTTGTACTTGTGGCAGAAAATATTACTGTTCTTAAATAAGTCACTCAGTAAACTTGCACTGCTTTGTGCATGAGATTGTCGTCTTGGGGGTATGCCCTTATTGTCTACAACTAGACAGTTATTCTCACCCATGTACCATTGCAGGAAGGTCCTCATTGAAATGTTGAAAGGCCACTACACAACAAAAGATTGTACATGGACATGTAGATTAGTTGTGAAATGTAAAATAAAAAAGATCAAACTAAAACACCACAAGGATGAAGAGAGTGTCATTATGGTACTCCTTATATGGGCTCTGTGTTTTGGTCCCCGGCAAGCACTCCAGCCTTGGTAGCCGAACTTGCTGCGCGAAAAGATGTTCCGCATCTTCCTCCTAACCATATGCGCCCACATCGATCATAGTGAAGCGCTTACTTTGCATCGCAAACTGCCACCAGGCCCATTGAGAAAAGGCCTGTGTAATTGTAGTACTCCCTGCAAGAGTTTGAAGGAGATCAGATCTGACTATGTTTTCCATCAACAGTATCTGCACAAAACGGATAATTCCAAGGATACCAAAACTCTGCACCAAGGGGTTACACAAGGAATTCTTCCTTCAGGACAAGCCTGGCACACTTCTGTGACAATGGCACAAACTGTAGAGTTCCCTTGATCATAACTTGCAGTGATACTTTGGTGTGTGCTGCCACTGGCCAAAAACCGATAGGGTCAAAGCCAGCCAGCCTTTTTGGCTCATCCCTCTTGTAATGTTTAGTGGACACGCCATTGTTTTTATTTCTCCTCCTGAGTACTAAGAGCAGTTCAAAGTCTTCCAATTCGCAGAAACATTTTTGCTTCTGCAGCTAGTTAAATCATTAAAAAGTAGCATTGAAAAGCATAGAACACCATACTAGCCAGACATGTAGCTAGCTAGCTAGTATTTGCAAACAAAAGGTGTGCAATACTGGATCCAAAAGTTCAAATGTCGTCACTAGCTACAGTCAGAGTGCCTCGGACCCTCATGCTTGGTAAACTAATCTGACACCTCAAACCCCTTAGTGGATATACTACAAGGCGGAACGCAATGACAACGTGGACAAAAGCACGCACTGCTCCCCCCAAAAATCTGATTCCGCCCATGCACCCACGTCGATCGACGGCATGATGTCTGTAGAGCCCTTTGACCAACCCATCTCTTAAGAATGCACGTGAACCCGTGTGACTGTGACCATGTGCTAAAGCAGTGAGGAAGTGCTTAAAAAATAAAAAAAATAAAGCATTTCAAGATTTAAATATTTTATTAACTTCAACTTAACACACACAAACAAATAATAAATATATATGCCAGATTGTGTCCAGAAATCTGGTTCCATCTGAGTGAAAGCTCCTTGGCCACAACAACTAGTCTGATGACTCGCACTAAATTATACAGACACACTGAAAGTAGGGTAGGGAAATTAATTCTAGCCACCAGCCAAATGCTAGTAGATTTTGGCATTGGCTGTTGTCACACAGAGCATTTGGGAGCATTTTATTTCTCAACCCAAAGCCCACAAAACCATACACTACCGTTCAAAAGTCACTTAAAATGTCCTTGCTTTTGAAAGAAAAGAAAAGCAATTTTATTGTCAAGTAAAATAACATCAAATTGATCAGAAATATAGTGTAGACATTGTTAATGTTGTAAATGACAGTTGTAGTTGGAAAAGGCTGATTTTTAATGGAATATCTACATAGGCGTACAGAGGCCCATTATCAGCAACCATTACGCCTGTGTTGCATGAATTTCCCAGCCCCCTCATTATCTCAACCAATCATAACTGGGCAAGATTCTGTACTTTCTCCATGGCTAAACACGTTCTGTTTTTTTCTTTTCTTTTTTTTCATAATTATAGATCAGGTATGAGTTTATTATTAAGGCACATGAAAGGCATTTCTGCAACAACAAAAATGTAATGAAAAAAACCCACCCCAGATAAGGCATTACATATGGGTCAACTGTAGACAGGTGTCGTGTCTGAAATTGCCTACTACTTATTAAAAACTAGGCTACGTACTGTGTACTAATCATACTACATACTATTTAGAACATACTCTTTAGTAAAAATGTATGCAGTAAGCAACACATATGAACATACTAGACTCAATCATACTGAAAATTAGTCATCTAATGCGCAATTACATTTTTTCCCTCATTTTGGTACATCTTGTCCCCTTATCTGATTATCAGGCTGCTGTCAAACACATGTGCCTCTGAAAAGACGATTAGCCATTCTTCCTCAATAGCATGCAGTGAATTCATACTAGATGAAAAGCCAACATGGGTATGACAACCTGGCATTCAATTGATACAATTTTCTAAATTTCACACACTAGAAAACGTTTTAATTCACATACCCTGATGGTCTACTATTTAGCATGCAAGTACGGACCTATCCGGACATGGATGTCCTTCTCCATCAAACAAATAGAAGTTTGGGGGAAAAACTAACAGCCGTATAAAGATGTCTCAAGTATTGTTTTATATTCTTCTCAATTTCAACCTGCCAAGGAAGTTCGATTGTAGTCTACAATCTAGCCAGCAGCATACCACCCTGCATACCACTGTTGGCTTGCTTCTGAAGCTAAGCAGGGTTGGTCCTGGTCAGTTCCTGGATGGGAGACCAGATGCTGCTGGAAGTGGTGTTGGAGGGCCAGTAGGAGGCACTCTTTCCTCTGGTCTAAAAAATATATATCCCAATGCCCCAGGGCAGTGATTGGGGACACTGCCCTGTGTAGGGTGCTGTCTTTCGGATGGGACGTTAAACTGGTTTCCTGACTCTCTGAGGTCATTAAAGATCCCATGGCACTTATCGTAAGAGTAGGGGTGTTAACCCTGGTGTCCTGGCTAATTTCCCAATCTGGCCCTCAAACCATCACGGTCACCTAATAATCCCCAGTTGACAATTGCCTCATTCATCCCCCTCCTCTCCCCTGTAACTATTCCCCAGGTCGTTGCTGCAAATGAGAACGTGTTCTCAGTCAACCTACCTGGTAAAATAACGGATAAAAATAAAATAAAAAAGCCAAATTAAGAGAATTGATAAGCTTCCACGGAACCAGAATGTTAATTCACTAGACTAGCAGAGTTTGGCTTGTATCATATATCTCGTTAAACTATCGTAGTCACAGTGTATAAAACATTAAGAACACCTTCCTAATATTGACCCTAAGGCTTCTCGGTTGTGTCAAGTTGGCTAGATGTCGTTTGGGTGGTGGACCATTCTTGACACACACGGGAAACGGTTGAGCCTGAAAAACAGCAGCGCTGCAGCTCTTGACCCAGTCAAACCGGTGCACCTGGTACTGACTACCATAGCCTGTTCAAAGGCACTTAAATATTTTTCTTTCCCATTTACACTCTGAATGGCACATGTATACAATCTATAGTGGTGTTGGAATACCCATACTAACATACTGTATACTTAACTTCTTTGGGACTGGGGGGCAGTATTGAGTAGCTTGGATGAATAAGTTGCCCAGAGTAAACTGCCTGCTACTCAGGCCCAGTTGCTAATATATGCATATTATTAGTATATGTGGATAGAAAACACTCTGAAATTTCTAAAACTGTTTGAATGATGTCTGTGAATATAAGAGAACTCATATGGCAGGCAGAAACCTGAGAAAAAATCCAACCAGGAAGTGGGAAATCTGAGGTTTGTAGTTTTTCAAGTCATTGCCTATCGAATATACAGTGTCTATGGGGTCATATTGCACTTCCTAAGGCTTCCACTAGATGTCAACAGTCTTTAGAACCTTGCTTGATGCTTCTACTGTGAAGGAGGGGGGAATGGGAGCTGAATGAGTCAGAGGTCTGCCAGAGTAGCATAGCTCTGTTGCATTGCATTTCTACAGACGAAGGAATTCTCCGGTTGGAACATTATTGAAGATTTATGATAAAAACATCATAAAGATTGATTCTATACTTTGTTTGACATGTTTCTATGAACTGTAATATGACTTTATGAACTTTCGCCTGGACTTGCCCGTGCGTCGTGAGTTTGGATTGTGTACTAAACGTGCAAACAAAAAGGAGGTATTTGGACATAAATGGACTTTATCGAACAAATCAAACATTTATTATGGAACTGGGATTCCTGGGAGTGCATTCTGAAGATCAAAGGTAAGTGAATATTTAGAATGCTATTTCTGACTTGTTGACCCCACAACATGGCGGATATCTGTATGGCTTGTTTTGTTGTCGGAGAGCTGTACTCAGATTATTGCATGGTGTGCTTTTTCGGTAAAGCTTTTTTTTAAATCTGACACAGCGGTTGCATTAACCTGTTGAGTGTAGGGGGCAGTATTTTGACGTTTGGTTGAAATATGTACCCAAATGAAACTGCCTGTTTCTCAGGCCCAGAAGCTAGAATATGCATCAGATTAGGATAGAAAACACTCTAAAGTTTCCAAAACTGTCAGAATATTGTCTGAGTATAACAGAACTGATATTGCAGGCAAAAACCTGAGGAAAATCCAACTAGGAAGTGCCTTCTATTTTGAAAGCTATCTGTTCCATTGCATGCCTTCTCTCCATGTAAATGGATATCAACCAGATTCCTTTCCCTATGGCTTCCACATGATGTGAACAGTCTTTCGACATAGTTTCAGCCTTTTATTCTGAAAAATGAGCAAGAACGATCACATCGCGTCAGTGGATGGCTGGGTGCTAGCAGAGTTTTGCATGCACCAACAGCTTAGAGCAGACATTTTCTCTCTCGCTCCTATTGAAAAAGCTACGGTCCGGTTGAAATATTATCGATTATTTATTGTAAAAACAACCAGAGGATTGATTATTTTAAAAATCATTTGTCATGTTTCTACAAACTTTACGGATACTATTTGGAATTTGTCTGCCCCGTCGTGACCGCTCGAGCGTGTGGATTACTGAACATAACGCGCCAACCAAATGAAGGTATTTTGGATATAAAAAATAATTTTTATGGAACAAAAGGAACATTTATTGTGTAACTGGGAGTCTTGTGAGTGCAAACATCCGAAGATTATCAAAGGTAAACGATTAATTTTATTGCTTTTCTGACTTTCTTGACTAATCTACTTTGCTGCTAGCCGTTTGTAATGTTTTGTCTGCTGAGAGAGATGTCCTTACATAAATACTTGGTTTGCTTTAGCTGTAAAGCTTTTTTGAAATCTGACACTCCAGGTGGATTAATGATTTTATTTTAGTATACTGTAAATTAATGGTATCCTTTCAGTTGAGCGTACTCTGTCTACCGGAAGTTGATGCTGCTGCTATGCAACCTCTTGCTAGCTTGTTAGCATAACAATAATTACTAGCTAAACTTCGGGTTCGTAAATTCAATCTGGAACGGAGCGTTCGTAAATTCAGGGTGTGGTCAGATTATCTGTTTGTAAATTAGGAGCGCACAGTGGACACTCTGGCCGAGGAATAGGGTTGATCCGTGCGTTCTGACCCCATAACGGCAGTCAAGCACCCAAGTTAACTGGCTAACTACTTCCAGACACAAATGAGACACCTCACTGACCATTTTACTTGCCCTAGCAGAGCTGGTTAGGCAGTGTTCATGTTATCCAGAGCGTTGGTAACTGTAACTGTGCTGCTGGCAACAACTTAATTACACTTTTTATGCCGACGTTTACTGACACCGGCCACATTCAACGGGTGTTGAGTGTTCGTAAATTCATCAGTTAGTCTGCGCTCTGGCACAGTCAGATGAGTGTCTTCTGAAATCAGAGTAGATAGCCCGTGCAAATTTACGAACACACCCGAACAACTACACCACTTAGCTAAGCTATGAATGACGTGAATAATCAAGTAAATAAAAGTTGGGTAGTTAGATAGCATAAAGTAAATATACTGGCAAGTTCTATGTATTAGTAGCGAACTAAAGTTAAAGTAGGTAGCTAACATACCTGGTACATACTGCTGTAATGCTATGCGGTTCGTAAGGATAGCGTTGCTAACAAATTGTCAGCCAACATAACGTATAAAATAACTTATTTGAAGTCATTACATTGGTTAACATTTTCTAAACATTTGTCATAATTAGTTAATGCAACTCTCGGACTTTGGGCTGTATATTTTCTGCCTTTTCCTTCAAATCTGAAAACGTGAAGCCACGCACCTTTTATGAAGAATTGCATTATGGGCCTAAAACCATGGAAATAGTGTCCATTGCTTGTATACTTTGTATTTTGGCAAATGTAGTATGACATCCGGGAACTTTTGGGATAGTAACTATATCCATACTATGACTAATAAGCATACTACATACTCAATTTATGTCACAAATAGTATGGTTCGTGCGGTTAGTATGAGTATTCGAACACAGCGCATGTCTCAATTGTCTCGAGGCTTAAAAACTATTCTTTAACCTGTCTCCTCCCCTTCACTTATACACTAATTCAAGTGGATTTAACAAGTGACATCAATAAGGGATCATAGTTAAACCAATCACTCGCACATTCAAAAAACGCAATTTAGGGCAGAAAAGGGTTGACATGCCAAGAGATTGAAAGGCCTTGTGGGATAATTCTAGCACAATCTGAGTCATTACAGGTCATCATAACAGCCTGATTAAGCCATTAGTAAGACAAACGATACTGACAAAAGCTATCCCTAAATAAACACTCATCTTTTTTCCCCTCCATTGACGACCTGAAATCGACACCCTTTGAGATGAATATGCATTTCACAAAACAATCCCCCCCTGCTAAGTGTAAAGGTGTAAATCATGAGAAGATGGGGAAAGGAGCGCAGTGTGGCGCCATTACACTTGCCTTTTTGTCTGCCTGGTTAGTCATTCAAAATGTGTTTGCTGCTAGAGATCTCCAAGACAGCTGTGTGCCATTAGCAATGGAGAGAAAAGCACCTTATGATGACATCGTATTATCATGATAGAATAGCCTATATCATCAGGAAGGTAAATAAAGACAGTTGACACAGGTGCTCCTCTGCATTGATAGAATATGTTATTAGCCTAGGCTTATTGATGTCAAAATAAGATTTCCTGTTTGAAAGATGGAAAAGTTTCAAATTACATTGCAAACTATAACCAGAAGGCAAAGTTGATCATGCTTAGGCTACTTCGCTTCACACTGGCGGAGCTATTTTCAATCTCATTCAGCAATTCTATTAAGAAGCAGTGTTTTTCCCCTATAGGGTAAATCCATTTGAATTCAATCACTTTTTGACAGCATCCCTTACGATGTAAAGAAACTTTCCATACATGTTTGCCCATGGAAAAAGTGGTCAAAGTATAGTTTTGGAGATAAAGTTAACCCATTTTGTATACCCCTCCATACCATGAGAGATCCATGTCTTCATCACTGGAAAAGATAAACTGGATGTCATTTAAAAGCTTACAAACATTGTTGTCAAACTACTTCATCTTTGAATGTATTAAAATGCCCAAAATATATATTTTTAAAACTTTAACGTCAATTATAGACATGTGAACTCCAATTCTTTTCATTTCACATCAAGGTTTTTGTGTTGTGACAGCCATCGGTTGAGACATAACATGCTCTAGAATTCTATTTCTATTAATTTCAATAATAGAAATAGAATTCATAGAATGGACCCATCCCTTCAGACCACTGCAATTTAGCTAGTAAACCATTGGCATTTTCATTGAATGTTTACTACTAATTACTACCACAAAGATGATTGGCGGTCCACCCATCGTCAAACGTCATCTTAAAAGGTCATTTCTATTCAAATCAAAATCAAATCAAATCACATTTATTTGTCACATACACATGGTTAGCAGATGTTAATGCGAGTGTAGCGAAATGCTATTCTATACAGTGCCTTCAAGAAAGTACTCACACCCAGCCTGAATTTAAAATCGATTACATGTAGAATACCCCACAATGACCGTGTGGAATTATGTTTTTTATTATTTCATTTTTTTATAAATTAATAAAAATGAAAAGCTGAAATGTCTTGAGTCAATAAGTATTCAACCCCTTTGTTATGGGAAGCCTAAATACCTTCAGGTAATAAGTTGCATGAACTAACTCTGTGTGCAATAATGGTGTTTAGCATTCATCTCCGTACCCCACACATACAATTATCTGTAAGGTCCCTCTGTCAAGCAGTTAATTTCAAACACAGATTCAACTACAAAGATTCAACTACATTTTCCAATGCCTCGCAAAGGGCACATATTGGTAAGATGTGTAAAAATAAAAGCAAACAGTGAATATCCCATTGAGCATGGTTATTAATTACACTTTGAATGGTATATCAATACACCCAGTCACTACAAAGATACAGGCGTCCTTGGTAACTCAGTTGACGGAGAGGAAGGAAACCACTCGTGGTTTTCACCATGAGGCCAATGGTGATTTTAAACCAGTTACAGCGTTATATGGCTGTGATAGGAGAAAACTGAGGATGGATCAACAACAACATTGTAGTTACTCCACAATACTAACCTAAATGGCAGAGTTAAACGGAGGAAGTCTGTACAGAATAAAAATATTCCAAAACAATCATCCTGTTTGCAATTAAGGCACTAAATTAATACTGCAAAAAAATGTGGCAAAGAAATAATTTTTTTGTCCTGAATAGAAAGCATTATGTTAGGGGCAAATCCAACACATCACTGAGTACCACTCTTCATATTTTCAAGCATGTTATGGGTATGCTTGTCATGGGCAAGGAACTAGGGAGTTTTTTAGGATAAAAATAAAAGGAATAGAGCTAAGCACAAACAAAGTCCTAGAGGAAAACATGATTTTAATAGGTTTCCTATGGAGGATTGACAGAACAATTTAAAACAGATATTCCCATTCAAGTCAACATTCTCTGAAGTGTGTACCTCCAACCATCTTTCTGGTACCATTTGAAAGTTGAAATGTATTCCCTCCCATTCCAGTACATTTATCAGTGGGAATGCACAAACATTTTTGTGCAGGACACCTCGTTTCCATATGTCGGGTTCATTTGTAATCCATTATTTTTCTGGGTGGGTGAGTAACATGGGTCTGAATTTGGTAAGAACCATCTCCTTTTTGGCAATGCAATAAGTGGTGTTAAATTTCATTACCTCTATCTCAGTTAGCTCAGCCTGTTGACCGGCTTTGGCTGGCACCAGTTGCCTGTCAAATGCGTCTGCATCTGGTAGTACACTAGTGGTGTTGCTCCAGCCCCGATTCATTTGTCCTGGCACTTGTGCTTTTGGCTTAAGTTATGTTTTAGAAACGACTCGTGCTTTAGGTGGCTTCAGCCAGAAGCAAAATAAGTCTTCCCTGCTGCCATTACTACACTTTCAACAGTTCTCACAGAACATTGTGTTCCTAGTTTTGTCTTCTCTGGTTCTGAAATTGAGATCTGTGACATTCCAGCCAACACAGACAGGACCTGGGAATATTTTTGAAATTCAATACCCCATCTGATTCAGATCCCAGGTGGACTTGATTCTCACCCAAAATATGTCTGAGACGAGGGAGAATCAGATCTAAATTAGGTCGGGTCTGTATTGGACCCAAATGCATCCGAAAGATTTTTTTTAAAGAATGCAGCTGTATTGCTAAAAGTACAATTGTTTTAACTTGTCGCAATGGTAGTAAATGTTAACGTTTCACATGCATTTCCTGATGTAGGCCTAGCTAAAATAATTGAGTTGTGGTCTACCCTGCAACTTAGTATTATCCTAAAAGACATCCCTAATTAAAAATGTCAACACAAGAAGAAGGGAATTCTGTGGCACCAGTAGGCACGTCTCTCTCCAGAATGAGCCCTCTCTCCCGCGAATTCATGCACATTCATGGTGTGAATAGTTTGCCTCTGATTTTTTATAGTTGGCTAGAGGACACATAGTACCTGGTCTGTGCATAAATGTAGGCCTATACAAGATCCCAATTTGGGATGTCTGATAGTAAGCCCACCAACTCTTAAAGTATTTTCTTCGTCACCTCACACAGAAAGTCAAGAGTGTTTTACATCCTTTGCGAATGACAATAGTTCCTCACTGTATTTGAAAATCTTTCCAACACTACTTTTCCATAGGCCTAAGTAACCACCACACATTGCTGATCCCATATCTCAAGTGGAAATGTCATAAATTAGGCTACCTGAACACTTCTCCCTGGTGCAAAGTGCAGCGGTGTCTGTTCAGAGCTCATTGGCGCAAGAAACGAGTTGAAACAATGTTGCAAGCTCACTATAAGGAAAGCTCAACCCAGACAGAAAGAGAGGCAGACAGGAGAGATGAATGCTATTGACTGAACCAACTGCCATTCGTAGGCAAATGTGACTAATAGGGGATATTTATATTCATCAGGATATTTTCTCCAAATATGCTATAATTTTTTATCGGTATTTCACATACTTTCAGACAGATCCAAGGTCCATGGCCTCCGAGTGTGATCTAATCAGGGATCTGAGGGTCAACTACAGAATTTTGGATCCAACCCATTCGGATACCTGGTCAGATCGCGGGTAATCGAGTTCGGGTCTATCTGTGAAGACCTCTACTCCTTAGCCACTTCAATTTGCAAAGTAACGCCTCTCGAAATAACCATTTATTTTTCTGAGAAGGTGGATCGGTAGCAGCATCTCTGACATTGTCCTCATATTCCTCGGGTTGATCATTTTAGTTTTTTTGTTGTTAAAGAAAGCTTAAAATTCCACCGTGTTTCGTTGTTGTTCTTGCTAGCTCACTAGCTAATGCCATATAGCTGACAGGAAGGGGGAACGTTTCACAGTACCGAGGGAAAGTTTACACAAAAAGGGATCGGTCGTACCTGGTTTAATTGGCTATTTAAAAAAAAACATGTCACATTATGATTGGTTATGATTTGTAAACAATGTACACGTGCTCCCAAAATAATAGTACTGGTCACACAGCAAAACGTTAAGCTATACATTACAGCCCTGACTACAAGGTGAAAGCTGTCAAATTTAGTCAAATTATCGGGATATGTTAATTTCACGTTTTCTCATTTTTGAAAGGATCGACAGTTTCTATACGGGCATTTCTACCTAAAACGTTGCATGAGCACAGACAAGAAGTTCATAGGAGCATATCAAATTTCGGGTCAAATTAAAGCCCAAAGTCTGTATTTTTTAAATAAGAAAAGGCTTTGATTTCTGCTCAAAGAGATAGACATAGGGAACGTAGACAACATCTACCAGAAAAAGTCTTAAAAAGGTATTAGAAAAACATCAAAACACAATGTTTAAGACCCCTACCAACTAATATCAACACTTATATTTATATTTTGAGAAATGATTGCCTTCTGTAAATTTAAAAACACACAAAACACACATACTGTATCTTTAAGATATGTTCTCTCCCTCATGTGTGAGGATAAGGAAAGTTCACAGTAAGTTAAGGTAGACTTACCAATTAGGCCTAGTTAGTGTTTTTCTGATATCAAGATTAGGATTTATTAAGTGATTAAAACTCGTAATTCCGTTACCAAATCAGTACCATCTTTACATTTACTATAACAAGCATCCTCACCTACTGAGCACCGACCAACACCGGACTGCCATTGACACTGAAATTTGGTCAGTCCGCCCTGGCTGGACCAAATCTAAACCAATCATAGACGTCTATGTTTCACAAGTTTGGACAGCATATTAGAGAACAGAGCAGTACAGTGCAGTACAGTGAAGTAAAGAAAAGTAGAGTACAGTAAAGTTCAGTACTGTAGAGCGCGCAAGAGTACAGTATAATGCACTGTATTTTACTATACACCTACTGTCAAAAACATTTCTATGATTGTTTCAGATTTGGTCTGGTCCGGATCAACCCAATGTGGTCTTGTTTGGGGACAGAGATCATTACAATAATAGCCAGTGTGTAGAATAATACCCAAATATGTAAAATAAGGATATTGTATACTTCTACCTTTGTATTCAGGATATCACAATGAAGAGAGTGATATTCATATCTATAATTATGCATTTCTGTATGGTACAGATCAGAGACCCATGATGGATTTACATCTGGTAACGGAATTACATTTCACATACTGTAGTACAACAGCCCAAATATTTTATTTTCAAACTCGAGGTGTAATTGTCATAGCTAACACCCAATTCTTTCTGCAGATATCTTTGAAGCAGATATTTAACTTCTTCGGGGTAGGGGGCATTATTCGGAAGTTTGGATGACTGAGGTGCCCAAAGTAAACTGCCTGCTACGCAGGCCTAGAAGCTAGGATGTGCATATAATTGGTAGTATTTGATAGGAAACACTCTGAAGTCTCTAAAACTGTTTGAATGATGTCTGAGTATAACATAACTTTTCCATTAGTTTTCTATGGCAAGCCCATTTTAATAGAAACATGCTTGCAGTTCCTATCGCTTCTACTGGATGTCAACAGTCTTTAGAAATTGGTTGAGGTTTTTCCTTTGCGTAATGAAGAAGTAACCCTGTTCAGAACGAGGGTAGAGTGAAGTGTACTGTTTGATAGAGGCGCATGACCTGAAAGCTCGCTACACTTTGTTTTCCTCCGGTATTTAACACAGTTTATCCCATCTTAAATTTTATAGATTATTTACGTAAAAAAATTAAGTTTTATTAGGAAAGTTGTTTGAAATGTTTGGACAAAGATTACAGGTAACTTATTAGGTATTTTGTAGTCATGTTGCGTGAGTTGGAACCGGTGTTTTTCTGGATCAAACGTGCCAAATAAATGGACATTTAACGACAGGAATTAATCGAAAAGGACCATTTGTGATGTTTATGGGACATATTGGAGTGCCAACAAAAGAAGATATTCAAAGGTAAGGCATGAATTATATCGTTATTTCTGAGTTTTGTGTTGTGCCTGGCGTGTTGAAATATGATTGTCTGTGTTTGCATCATGGGGTGCTGTCCTCAGATAATCGCATGGTTTGCTTTCGACGTAAAGCTTTTTTGAAATCGGACACCGTGGCTGGATTAACAAGAAGTCACGCTTTAATTTGACATATTGCACGTGTATTTTCAAGTATGTTAAATATTTACAATTCTGTAATTTGAATTTTGTGCTCTGCAATTTCACTGAATGTTGGCCAGGAGGGACGCTACCGTCCCACGTACCCTAGAGAGGTTAAGCGGGTTTTTGGAAAATGTGGTTGAATAAAAAAACTTAATTCTGTTATCAAACTTTTAAATCTGCACAGTTCTTCCAGTAAATGTGTTTTTGTACGTTCTGTTTAAATTAAATGCAGTCGTTATGCATAGAGTTGTATGCTAAACTTTGAAATCTTCGGTTTTTGTTTGGCATACATTTTTAAGTGAAAGATCAGAGTCAAAGTGTAATTCTGTTACTGTGGAATTGCCCTTGTGTAATTTGACTTGGGGTAACTATAAGTACTCCTTTATATCACTATGTCAAGTGAAGTACAAGCATCGACTCCAGTACTTAATTGGCTCATGATGTCCTCAAGTGTCTCATCTCATTGTAGAACTATGATCCTCCAATTAGCACTGAGTACACGATGTTTACACCTTTTTTAACAAGATGGCAGTATCGTGACGCGACACTTCCCAATACAAAATATCCCATTAATTGGAATCCATTCAAAACTGACATGATAAATTTATGTCAATGACTTTAGCTAACTAGCATCAGGCCTATTAGCATAGTTTATTAGGACTGGTTTAACAAATGCACACTAATTGTTAGCTGATGGGGTTTACTAGTCAGTAAATAATGCACCTGAACAAACTCCATAGCAGGTACAGAAGTATTAAAAAATACAAAATACAAAAATTACATTTTAAAAGGAAAAGGTGAATTGCAGAGGGGTCGGACATTTTCCACATGCGAATATTCCTCGGAAGAAATGTATATAAAAGCAACGCACGCACCAATAAAGCACTTTGAGGTGCAGCCAAAACAATTGATAACTGAAAAGGAAAACTAAGCATCTCAAAATATTACAAAGGTAATGCCAAATTCCAGTCTGAAGGATGTATGCTTTGAATTAATTTCCCTCAATCATTAGGTGCTTTTTATGTCACATTCCCTTCTAACGAGTTCTTGTGAGCATCGGAGTAAAACAGAAGGCATACTCGTGTTCCTGAGAAGCTTTCAGGAATGGGGTCATAATATTTTGAAGCTGAAACCATTCAAACGCTAAAGCCAAATTCATATGAAGAAAAAAATGATCAACAAGTCACAGAGGCACTAGAAACTGCTTAAACCCACTCAAATCACAATGGTGCTTGTCATTTTGCCACAATGTCAGATTTTGGCAGGGACTTTTCCCCCCGATCTTTTAGTAAAATGTTAAGAATTGATCAAAGGGCCATATTAAATTAATAAAACAGGCCAGTTCTGGCCATCAGGCCACCAGTTGAATAGCCCTGCTCTATAGCCTAGCTCTTCTACTGCTATCATTTGCAGGCCATATGTTATCCTTCAGACACTGGTGTAATTTTACAGTGAGTGTGTGTAAATGCCATGGGGACTAGAATTTAGTCAACCCATACTTTTGAATGCAAATGAGTAAACTGAAAAGACACTGTTTGCACAATTGCAATTTTGCCTAGCACGAAAAAGTTTTGTTCTATCGATCAAAGTCATCCTAGCCAGGGACATTACCAAAATAATCCAGAGTCCCAAATTAAACTGTAAACAAAGCTACTTCTCTGTCTAGAGGGCACTCAATCTTATTGATTCATTCAGCTGCCTGATCGCTCTCTCAGTATCTTCGGGGTGTCTAACTCAAAAACATTTTATCACATCAGGCTAAGGAACAAAGCTGCTTATTATGGAGAAACTGTATTAACGGGGGAGAGCAGGACAATATTTATTGCCACAGTGCTGATGTGCACTAAAAAGGAACATCGGTCTGACAAACTCTTAAAAAGACACTCAAGTAATCTAGGGGAGAAATAGCCTACAGTCCAAAGCTGTCAAATGCTCAAGGGTGAACACACGGGAGGGTGAACACACAGAGGGTGAACAGAAAATGAGAGCGGTCAGTTCCGTGGATTGTCAATCAAAAATGAAAAAGGTCATGACTCCCAGTGTTAACCACAGACCAGAATAACATCATAGGGCCTGGGCTTACATCATCACCCACCTGCCAGCCATCACAGAAAATCCCAGAAGGGTCTTGCTTGGCTACAACGATGAAACCGCAGTATTGTGACATTCCCTACGCGGACCATTGTTGATGGGACTGCAAGGTGGCAGATGAGATACTGCAAGTGTCCGGACTCCTGTCACAGGTCTGTACTGTCACAGAAAGGCTTGGCATCTCGCTTTCATTCTCTCTCCCAGTCTCCCTTCTTCCTCAACACTGTATTCTCCAAAAGAAGATGCAGGGTTCAGCAGGAAGTCAGGAGAAGGAGTAGAAGAACACTTTCAATTAATTCCCCAGGAGCTGAGGAGTACAGCCAGCCTTCAAAACGCAACTCTATTTAAAAGGCTTAAAACAGATATAAATGAGTGGGTGGAGGAGAAAACCAAATAAGTCCTCCGGTTATGCTCAGAGAGTGACAGTAAGGCAGACAAGCAATATTGTAGAATTTGTAGACTGGTCTACCAAGGCTAGCAGAATCATGAGTGCTCTTAATTTCCTAGCATTAACAGGGATGGGTAAAAGTGTCCATCACGGACAGCTTTAATAGTTGAACCAGAAGTATCAGACAGGCCTCACATATTTTTATTTATTTTGAGTCACTTGCACAGTAGTACCATTATGCTTTCAGAAAGGACTCTTAAAGCTCTCCTAGGCCACTCTAGAAGGTTCTGTTAGGGACACTGAATAGATTGAAACACAACGCTTCATTAGGGGCCAATTTATTCAAAGGCTGTTCTTACCAGTCCCCTGAGGATGAACACAATCATTATGTGATTGTTCCGTGAGCTCAAGACCACTTGTTTGGCAAATTATTTCAATGTGTAGCCAAATGGAAGTCCCGTGCTAGCCGACAAGCGATTCACCCCCACCTATTCCGGACTATGAAAACCTATTGGTTTTGTCAAGAGCTGTGCTATGCAAAGGTATGTTGCAAGCAGGGATCTACACACATTTTTTCCACTAGTGATTTGGTCAGACCAATTAAAAAATCAAAAATAAATGATAATGACCTGGCCTGCCCCATAATGTGCCTGCATTCCATACAGAACCAGGCTAGTAATGATTTTTATTATTATTTATTACAAAAAAAAACACGAGGAAGGGGTAGGGGGCAGCATTCTGAATTTTGGATGAAAAGCATGCCCAAATTAAACAGCCTGCTACTCGGGCCCAGAAGATATGATATGCATATAACTGGTAGACTTGGATCGAAAACAATAAAGTTTCCAAAACTGTTAAAATAGTGTCTGAGTATGACAGAACTGATTTGGCGGGGGGGGGGGGGGGGGTTCTAGTCAATGCCAATACAGTATCCATTGACTTAGGACTCAAAATTGCAGTTCCTATGCCTTCCACTATATGTCAACAGTCTTTAGAAATTGTTTCAGGCTTGTATTCTGATAAATGAGGGAGTAAGACCAGTCTGAATGAGTGGACCCTGCCGTGTCACAGAGCTTTTTCATGCTTGCGACCAGAGAGAGTGCCTTTCTTGTTTACCTTTTATATTGACGACGTTATTGTTGGTTGAAATATTATAGATAATTTAAGCTAAAAACAACCTGAGGATTGAATACAAACGTCATTTGAAATGTTTCTATGAACTTTACGGATACAATTGGGATTTTTTTGTCTGCCTGTTTTGACTGCGTTTGAGCCTGTGGATTACTGAAGAAAACGCGCAAACAAAACTGAGGTTTTTGGATATAAAGACACTTTATCGAACAAAAGGAACATTTATTGAGTAAATAAATGTCTTCTGAGTGCAACCATATGAAGATCATCAAAGGGATTAATTTAGTCTATATTTCTGACTTGTGTAACTCTTCTACTTGGCTGGTTACTGTTTGTAATGATTTGTCTGCTGGGCTATGTTCTCAAATAATCGTACGGTATGCTTTCGCCGTAATGCATTTTTAAAATCTGACACCGTGGTTGGATTCACAAGAAGTTCATCTTTAAACCTATGTAAAATATGTTATGTTTTCTTAATTCTGTATTTGAATTTGGCGCTCTGCAATCTCACTGGATGTTGGCCAGGTGGGAAGCTAGCGTCCCACAGACCCTAGAGAGATTACAGTATTAGAACATGAAGGACAAACAATAAAGCATCAAGACACTATCAAACACGGATCAGTCTTTCCGCAACAGAGCCATCCTTGTGTGGGAGGGTGCTTGTGCATGATAGTGATATAAAATATGTCATAGTTTCCATTTTCATGATCACAATCTTGTGAAACCCGAACCCACCAAGATCCACCCACAGTTCCCCAATAGCTGTCCCTCAACCATTCGAGACCCTTCGCACAGCACCCCCCCCCGAAGAAAAACAATTACAAATACAATTAATTCCATTCCCCACCCCCAAGAACCCCCCAATGCACCAACAACCAAGAGAATGAACTAAAGAGAAAAAGGGAAAAGACAGAAAAAAACGTCAAACAACAATGCAACATTTATTCTTTAAATAATCCATTTAAAACAAAGGACATCAAGGACAACTGAAATCATAACAGCAATGCCTACTTTATATGTTTGTGTGCATGTCTGGCACTATTACATGTATGCATGTGTTCTTGTATGTGTTTATTTTAATGCGAGTGTGAGTATATGCATGTGTAATGATTAGCATGTTCTTACTTTGATTTGGATAGATTTAGGCCTACTGTAGCAGCAAAGAAAAGAGAATTCAAAGTTATTTATTGCAGATTTCAAAATGCTATGTATTATTTTCTGCAAAATCCTCTAGGAGGGCAGAATAGGAATGTGATTTCCCCAAGCCTTTTCACTCTCAAAATAACCCCTTTTTTTCTGGGGGGGGGCGACAACAATGCTTAAACCAAATCAGGGGACCCTCTGAGGTCTGAGAAATCTAGATTATTTTTCAGTATGCCGGGGTATTTCGAAATACCCTAGGTATGATTTCTACATTTACCTTGCATCAGGTATGGATTCCTAAGTATTTGTTAGCATTCTGGTAAGTGACGCTTTTGAGGCTTTTTATTTTATTTTATTTTTTTACATACCACCCAACCCGGGAAGAGTCATAGGTGCGTGTTTTCAACACAATAGACAAGAATAGGCTCATTCTGTTCAGAAAAACCCATGGAATGACACCATGTCATCTTGTAACTAACTGTACATTAAACATAGTGATCACAAACATTGACACTGTATATGACATGAGATTTCTGATATGGAAATGTGAAGTGCACATTTGGATTCACGAGTGCTTGGCTTGCTTGTATGGCATCAATGCGGTATTATAATCCTCACCGTAGGGCTTTAAACAAACTTTTTACACTGTTGGCATTAACTATTTCAGTTGATGGCACCATCATATGATTTGGTCGCATATACCTTTAACTTCACAATATCATATTTACAATGATAGTTTGGAGGGGAAAAAATAAAACCTTTCCTGGATCTCAAAAAGAGTGTTATTGTTAGTGATTTTGAACAGTACCTCCACAGTTGTAGGGCCCTATAAAATCAGCTTTATATTTTGGTTAAATCCATTTTCCCATTTTTTTTCAGGTTCACTCAAAAACATGTTTTTGAAAAACGACAAAAAAATGTGATGCTCTAAGTCCACAACCAGGCTTAACAATATAACTGCTAAAGCAGTAATTTTAACTGCTCACAATGATTTATTTTTACATTTCCTCCCCTCCGTCCTTGGCTTTTCCTAATTATGTCGGTGTTCAAATTTTAATACAACAGAATTGGAGTTATAACCAGTTTTAGGAGGGCATGTCATTTTTTAAACGGTTTTCTCCCCGTTGCACCTCCTCCCAACAGTAGGGTCTGTGGCGCTCCTTCTGACAGTTGAAAGTGCAGTGCCCAGCTGATAATTACCCCAATAATTGCCTCAAAACTGAACCTAAACTATACTGACACTAATTTCACACATATAACAGATGAGATAAATGAAGTAAAGTATGATGGGGAGAAATGGGTGAACGGGGGAGTTGATTAGTGAGGGGAAGTAAACGATGCATAAATTATGTCATCACCAATTGTGAATGAAGAACAGGGCCGGCCATTCTATTGTATTGGTATATTCTAATTATAATCTCAAAATCGTATGTACCATATCTCAATCCACCTAATCCAAACAGTTTTATCAGTCTACGATGGCCTACCTGAAGTAGGCAACAAAGTGAAAGCGTGCGTGTTTGTTATGCTGATCGGCTTTCAATATCTGGGAAAAGATCCCTATCGGGCAGCAGGTGAGCAAGTGTCAGAATGTGGTGATGAGGCTTGTGGAACCTTCAATTGGCAAGGGGAGAATTGTCACCATTCTTCACTGTCATTGGCCTACACCATGAACAAAGTGAGAAGGAAGCTCCCTCCCTCCGCGCAAAATAAGGCACCTGCACAGCCGTTGTACTCCACAATGGTGCTGAAGAATGATAAGAAGACAGGGACACAATAAAAGAGAAAAACGGAGATTATTGCGCACTACAACCAATCAAAACTATGTCAAAGTGCGTCAAGCAAGTGCAGGTTAAAGATTTGTGTCAGCTAAATTAAATCCAACTGATAGCATTGAGTGAAGATGCATACAATGTAAGCACGAGCTGACAATAATTTACTATTTGCCTGATGTCACATCAACACATTTAATTATAATGCCATTATTGCTTTTGTGCAGATTTGTATTATTTACCAAGGCCACGTGGCACTTATAATGATGTTTAGGCTACTGATGTTTTCATAATTTGAATGTCTTGCTGACTGTGCATCTTGGTGGTTGGGGGGGTATTGATTTTATTATGTCATTATAAAAACTATGAAACATAAAGCATGTGTTGGAACAAAGGCACTCCACAAATAAAAGATATTGAATACTTGAATGTGCTTTTGGTTTTACATATAGCCTACAGTAACAAACTAATGAAAATGCTATTGTGTTATTTGAAATAAAATAAAAATCGTATTTTAATGTCACACAATGCCTTTATAAACACAACCAAATGATTGTTTTTGCAACAGCATATAGGAAATGTATTAATTACAATGTTAGAATGTTGCAGTCAGAATGACTGCTCATTAGCTTGAAGAGGTGTCCCTCGAGGCCCAGAGGTTCTAGTGTTAACCCACATCAGGAGAACATTTTTGAGGTCTTGGAACAATAATTTAAAAAACTGCAGAGGGTGTAGTTGCCTTTAAATTCAAGTAGTCACCTATCAAGAGACCGTTGTTTGGCTCGCAGTGTTTTTGTACTGTACAATGTACAGTGTAGGCTCCATGTGATTGCAGAGTTACAAAACAAATGCTATGCGATTGATACAAATCAGCCCTTTGGGACTCCTATTCATGGCTGGAAGTCATACAGCCTGAAATCGAAACCAGCAACTGTAGTGACACCTCTTGCACTGAGATGCAGTGCCTTAGACCTCTGCGCCACTCGGGAGCCCTTAATGTCATATCATCCCTCCCTCGGTTCCGATCAGATTTACGTAATAAATACAAAAATAGAAAAGTGAGTTAACTTTGCATTGGTACTTTTGATGCATTAACTAACGCAAATCCATATGTTATAACTGGTTATGTTAATGTTACCTTCCCTTCAAGTGCAGGGGCATACAGGTCAGCACTGCTAAGGCAAAAGCGAGAGAGCTCCAGACTAAAATAGTGGGCTATTTAAAGCACAAAGGAAACAAGTTTCAGACACCTAGATGGCAAGGATGTAATTGTGATATAGTTTAGTAAAACGTTACAAAAATGGTTTGGCAAAAGTACTCAAACAAGAACAACCCCAGAATATGGGGAAATAGCCTAGGCCTAAATGACCCAGAAAGTTACATCCATTCCATAAAAAGAAAGCAAGTCCTTAAAATCAATAGGCGTTTGAAGCTTTAAGATAAAAGCATAAGGCTGTTTTCACAAAGTCCTCTTTAAAAGAACCGGTCTCAGTCCTCTTTAAAGTGAACTCTGAGGTAAAAAATAAAAAGTTCTCTGTTCTCTTTGTATTCACACTTGAATTTAACACAGGTGGACTCCAAGTTGTAGAAACATCAAGGATGATCAATGGAAACAGGATGCACCTGAGCTCAATTTCAAGTCTCTTAGCAAAGGGTCTGAATACTTATGTAAATAAGGTATTACTGTTATTTATTGTTAATAAATTACCCTTTTTATTTAACTATTGTTTTTGCTTTGTTGTTATGGGGTATTGTGTGTAGCCTGATGAGTGAAACAATTGATTCAATCAATTTTAGAATAAGACTGTAACTTAAAATGTGGAAGAGGAAGGGGTCTGAATACTTTCCGAATGCAATGTAGTCTACTGTCCCTTTAGGAGCTAGAATTGATTTTGTACCATATGTTGTGTTTCTCATCAAATATGTTGTCTTCTAACACTATTCAAACCCCAAAATGGAATAAACAGCTTATGAAGCTCTCTTTATAGATCTCTTTATAGATCACATATTGCAAACAAATAATCTGAACTAAAACCTGCACACATTTTTGGGAATTTCTGTGCATCCTTTACAATCGCTAATCAATATCCAAAAACAGTACACATTTTTTCATTAACCTGCACATTATCATCTTCTCTATTTTGTGGCACCAATTTGACGGTTTATGGCAGGTGAAACAATGTTGCAGTAGTCTAGTATGTGGTAAGGGAATAATGACAAGCGAACCTGGGGAACAGTGGTTTCACATTGCCCTAAAAAAACGGAACTGGACGGCGGAATTCAAGTGAATCGAAGTCAGGGTGTTTTCACATATAGTCCTCTTTAAAAAGAAGCACTCTCAGTCAGTGAACACGGGGGTGAACAAAAAGCTAAAACTCAGGTCTCTTTGTATTCACACTGCCCTAGCCTTTGAATCAGGACTCGGCTGCATTGCCGGTTCACTTTAAAATGTTTGTGGTCCGAGTTGTTTTTGCATCCACATTGCCATGTTTAGAAAATAACCAATATCCTTTTTCCAACATTTACTCAATGCACTCCGGGTAAATACATGCACATTGCAGGACAAGCCATACTATCAGAACCGGTTATCGGACAGCCAGTTATCACAACATACATTTTGAAAAGCTAATAGTTAGCATTTTGTTACAAAATAAGATATTAATTATAAATCAAATATAATATTTACATGTAAAAAAAAAAAAAAATGAAAAACAGGATAAATGGCAAAAGAATAATTGCAGATTAAATAATGCTTTAATTATACTCAAAATTGTACCGGCAACCTGCACATCATCCTTTTTTAGTTTATGGCTACGGCAGGGGAAACGGTGTTAGAGTAGCTTATAGTACTTGGTGCGGAAATAATGATAAAAGAACCTGGAGAGCAGTGTTCTCATGGCACTAAAAAAGGGAAACGAATCACAGACTCCTGAGATGTCTCAGTTCGGGTTCGTGTCGGTACTCGAGGGGTCCGAGTCCCTTTGGCGTGTTCACACTACACAAACAATTAAGCGACCTGCAAAAATTGGCTGAAAGGGAACAAGTGTGAAAACACCCTGAAAACACAGAAAGAACACACAACTATGTGTTCATTTGGCATTGCAGCATCTCTTTAGTCTTCTAAATTACTAATCTAAAGCCCGGTAAGAACAAAATGAACAATAATGCTATTTTGAATGTGTGCAATGTATAATCTTACCGTAACCTTTTAATACTCGTAAGAAACCAGACTGAAATAAGACCTAGCTTAAATTATGAATGAATGCACAGGCCTAGCCAAATGAATAATGACACAGAAAGCCGACGCATCCTATAGGCTACTGCTCAACAGGCTCTCTTTTCTTTCTGGCTCAGATATTACATCAAAATGTCACCGCCTTGCACACGTCATAACACATGATTTGTTCTACATCATGCAGAACACATCATGAAATCATGTCATAATTATGCCTCAACTTTATATCCGCTTTAGGAATGCTTTATGAACTGTCACACTTAATGGGCATCGTGAACCTTCCGAGTTGGGTTTAAGTTGTGGCTCACTTTAAGTACTACCTCAGCTCTTGCCCTTTCTGAGATCTCAGGCAGTCAGTCGCCTTGTGCACATAGATCCTCTTGTTTGATGGCTCATTCCAGTGCAACTGATCTTCTGTGAAGGTATACTAGTCAGTAGCCCAGTTTAGTACTCAGTACCAACGACATGTAGAGGCACGACACTTAATACATTCCTGATTATGTCCTTCTCGATCTACGTCTATGTAGGGGCGTAGCATGGGGTTAAAAAGAGCCATGTTCAAATCAACAACATAAAAATTATTCAATTTGTGACTAAGACAGAACATTCCACTTGGCAAATTTATCAGAAGGGAAACCGTTAGGGGAAAAGCATTCTACCATCCTTTTAAAGCCACTGTTAAACCTTATTTAGCCTACTGAATAAATTCAAACATCCAAAAATGTCTCCATCATTTAGCCTCAAGCATTTTCTAGGTTAGGACTTGGCCTAGATAGAAAACCTTGTAGGCCTAAGACAGGACTGAAAATTCCCATAATTCGATGACGACGTCTCACTTCCCAAAAACACTTCCTCTTTGTAGGCCTATGGCTATGTGACATAGCCTATAGTAGACAAAATACCAATTTTATTGGTCCATATTATTCAAAAATATTGATTATTGTTGCGTTCTTTTTATTGGTGAGAAAGGGTTTTGGAGCTGGGAGGCCATGGAGGTGTTGTGGTGCAAAACTGCTGGCGCACCTCAACCTTTTTTATAACCCATATAGACCTAATGCTTCTTTTGAGTGTAAACTTCTATCAAAGTCAAATGGCAAATACAATAAAATGGTGAGGCCCATACAAAAAATAAACCACAGTCCCATGGGCCATTAGCATACAATGTAACGCACGGCTGTCATAACAAGTAGAGAACGTTTAATGCTGTAAGCGTTAGGCAAGGCCTACATTCTGTCATGTAACCAACGTTTTAAATTCTCTGTTCACTGGGGAAGTCCTGTGGGAAATGGAAGCTTGCTTTTTGTTCAAGTCTTTGTAAATGAAAGCTTCACAAATAGAATTGTTTATCCTCAATCCTAGGTTGTATAGGAATTGCCAGTCTGATTGCATGCACTGGATGATTTCTCAACTAGGTTTGTGGTGAGAAAATGTGTCACGCCATGGGAATGCCAGTTTCTAGGCTTTTTAAGTATCAACAACTCCTTCCAGTATGCTGCTTTGCAAATCATCTGGAAATCTATCTGCAATTGATTGCATATCAGCCTACATATCCTAGTCACTTCAATAGGCCTTCATCTAGGCTTTCTCAACAGCCTTTTTCCTTTCTGTAGCCTACTCCAACAGAGGCTCAGAGAAAAGAGTATGCAGAATTTAGGCTGCACCCCACTCTCCAGTTAGCTCGGCTCTGCAGTGAAAACAACTTAGTCTTTCAAATAAGGTTCTCTCAAAAAGGCCTTTGTGGGCATTGGCAATTGAAATGCTAGTCTGATTACACAGATATATGTTTCCTTCTCGTCCTAAATTCAATTTGCTGTGACTAATGGATTGGAGATACACAAGCCCAGGGTTGCTTTTTTCAGAGCCGTTTTCTACCTCAGGTAACCCAAAAGGGAACGGATATCTGGTACAATCTCCTTGCCTCGTTCAGAGCCAGTCAGGGAATTGTTTTTGACAAGAGAACAGAATTTCAGAGCTAAGAACACCAGGGCTTAGCAGGGAAATTTGGGTAGCAGAAGCCCTTATGGACCACACTAAAACTGAGCCGACAGGCAGATCCCAGATAACAAAACTAGAGACAAAAAGGAGGCTCAGCACTGGCCCACCATTCCAAAACGTTAGTGGCTTGTTCTTTGGTCTCCCTATCAGAATGGGGGCCAACAGATATGCCCTGATATTGGGCAAATTCAGTTTCCTCTGACAACAAATCTCCTCTTCCAGAGGCCACTTGGGTCTTAGCCAAGAGGCAGCATGTCAAAGGGAGTGACTTAGCAGACCTTCATCCTAACATCACCTCAGGCATCAGAGGCCTCGTTTTCCACGACTTGAGTGATTTAATCAGCTCATAGGACTCAACTCAAATAAATGAGGTCATGAACTGTCACAATAATAACAGAACATGATAACAGCGTAATGTAGCCCATCATATGTCTGGTGACACCTCAAGATTAAATTTTCAACATCTCCAAGGCCCAATGTTGATCATGATATCTTTACTCATGCAATCAATCAATGTTGCATGCAATGGTCATGGCTTAGCCACATGAAAATGCATGCATTAAGGATTTTTCTACCTGGATATGAGTCAGGAGGTAGAGCTGGGAATTGCAAGGGACCTCACGATACGACATTAGCACAACACTTAGGTCCTGATGCAATATGGTTTGCAATTCTCACGATTCTATATGTATTGTTTTCTTTTAAATCCACACTTAGAATCCCTCCACAGCCTCAGAGGATCTAGATACTTTTTCTACCCTCTCTAACCAAATTATGTGTACTATATTACATATTGCGTCACCAAAAAAATACAACTTTTACATTTTTTGTGGAAAAATCACCCTGATTAACTCTTTAGTCACATCACAGTTTACCTATTTGCTTATGGTTTTGCCTACACTCAGCGACCAGTTATTGTAATTATATGAGCAAAAATATAATATTTTTATTTGGAATGGCAAGCCAGACAAGATTAAAAGGGCCTATTTATATAATGAATATGAATTTGGAGTGCAGAAATTAACGAAATATTAAAGCATTAGACCTATCACTAAAAGGCATCAGTTGTACAAAAAAGTTATCCTAAAATTCGAAATGGTTCTCTAGTAAATTAGTAAGAATGTCTCACCCCGATGTTCAAGAATGGCCTTCTTCCCTTTATACCGATTACAAAACCCACAATTTTGGTTATTTGAAAATCTCAAAAAGAGCATTCTTTTTTAAACAAGCCATAGAAAGTTGGTTACAATTTCAGTTTAACCCACCTGAAAAGACAGAACAAAATAGTTGATAAACAAAAACAAACAAAAAACTATTTTTCGATAACATTTTTTTTAAGGGATAATCTTTGTAAATGATATCACAAATAGGATTGGTGGAATTATGTCACACATATGGAAATGTTGAACTGCTCTACCCAAAATTACAACCAACTAATTGCAGCATTACGGCAAAAATGGAAGAGGTAAGTGGAAGGGACATGTCTTTCGGCCCTGCATTAAAGACAGAAAATGGTGAAAAGAAAACTGTGATCAATAAAATATATACCAGTTTCATTTAAGGACCAAAAATGACAGCTGTGCCATATAAATTGCAAAATAGTTGGGTAGAGATTTTTTATTTACTTTTGTGAAATAGCACAGTTACAAATATATGGCAAATAAAAATACATACATACTGATAAGTTCAAACAGGTGCCATTAATACAGGTAACGAGTGGAGGACAGAGGAGCCTCTTAAAAGAAGAAGTTACAGGTCTGTGAGAGCCAGAAATCTTGCTTGTTTGTAGGTGACCAAATACTTACTTTAAATAAATACTTACCATAATTTGCAAATAAATTCATAAAAAATCATACAATGTGATTTTCTGGATTTTTGTCTGTCATAGTTGAAGTGTACCTATGATGAAAATGATAGGCCTCATCTTTTTAAGTGGGAGAACTTGCACAATTGGTGGCTAACTAAATACTTTTTTGCCCCACTGTATGTATGTATGTACGTACGTACGTACGTACGTACAGTCGTAGCCAAAGGTTTTGAGAATGACACAAATATTAAATTTCCACAAAGTTTGCTGCTTCAGTGTCTTTAGATATTTTTGTCAGATGTTACTACGGAATACTGAAGTATAATAACAAGCATTTCATAAGTGTCAAAGGCTTTTATTGACAGTTACATTAAGTTGATGCAAGGATTCAATATTTTCAGTGTTGGTCCCTCTTTTTCAAGACCTCTGCAATCCGCCCTGGCATACTGTCAATTAACTCCTGGTCCACATCCTGACTGATGGCAGCCATTCTTGCATAATCAATGTTGTGAGTGAAATTGTGAGTGAGCCCACTCCCTTGGCTGAGAAGCAACCCCACACATGAATGGTCTAAGGATGCTTTACTGTTGGCATGACACAGGACTGATGGTAGAGCTCACCTTGTCTTCTACGGACAAGCTTTTTTCCGGATGCCCCAAACAATCAGAAAGGGGATTCATCAGAGAAAATGACTTTACCCCAGTGCTCAGCAGTCCAATCCCTGTACCTTTTGCAGAATATCAGTCTGTCCCTGATGTTTTTCCTTTGCAGCCCTTCTTGACACCAGGCCATCCTTCAAAAGTCTTCGCCTCACTGTGCGTGCAGATGCACTCACACCTTGCTTGCTGCCATTCCTGAGCAAGCTCTGTACTGGTGGTGCCCCGATCCCACAGCTGAATCAACTTTAGGAGACGGTCCTGGCGCTTGCTGGACTTTCTTGGGTGCCCTGAAGCCTTCTTAACAACAATTGAACCGCTCTCCTTGAAGTTCTTGATGATCCGATAAATGGTTGATTTAGGTGCAATCTTACTGGCAGCAATATCCTTGCCTGTGAAGCCCTTTTTGTGCAAAGCAATGATGACGGCACGCGTTTCCTTGCAGGAAGAACAATGATTCCAAGAACCACCCTCCTTATGAAGCTTCCAGACTGTTATTCAAACTCAATCAGCATGACAAAGTGATATCCAGCCTTGTCCTCGTCAAAACTCACCTGTGTTAACGAGAGAATAACTGACATGATATCAGCTGGGTCTTTTGTGGCAGGGCTGAAATGCAGTGGAAACGTTTTTGGGGGGGATTCAGTTCATTTGCATGGCAAAGAGGGACTTTGCAATTAATTGCAATTAATCTGATCACTCTTCATAACATTCTGGAGTATATGCAAATTGCCATCATACAAACTGAGGCAGAAGACTGTGAACATTAATATTTGTGTCCTTCAAAACTTTTGGCCATGGCTGTACAGTTGAAGTCAGAAGTTTATACACTTAGGTTGGAGTCATTAAAACTCGTTTTTCAACCACTCCACAAAGTTCTCATTAACCTCTCTGGGAAATGAGCGTCCCACCTGGCCAAAAGCCAGTGAAAATGCAGAGCGCCAAATTCAAATAAATTACTATAAAAATTAAAAACTTGCATGAAATCAAACATAAGATACCAAATTAAAAGCTACCCTTGTTGTGAATCCAGCCAACATGTCAGATTTCAAAAAGGCTTTGCTGCGAAAGCAAACGATGCTATTATCTGAGGGTAGCACCTCCGTAAACAAAGAGAGAAAGCATATTTCAACCTTGCAGGCGCGACACAAAAAGCAGAAATAAAAATATAATTAATGCCTTACCTTTGACAAGCTTCTTTTGTTGGCACTCCAATATGTCCCATAAACATCACAAATGGTCCCTTTGTTCGATTAATTCCGTCGATATACATCCAAAATGTCAATTTATTTGGCGTGTTTGATCCAGAAAACACTGGTTCCAACTTGCGCAACGTGACTACAAAATATCTCAAAAGTTACCTGTAAACTTTGCCAAAACATTTCAAACTACTTTTGTAATGCAACTTTAGGTATTTAACATAAATAAATTGATAACATTGAAGACGGGTTGATCTGTGTTCAATACAGGAGGAAAACAAACTGTAGCTAGCGTTCTGGTCACGCGCCTCTACCTAACAGTAAACTTCAAGTGACCCTCGTTCAAGATGGCCGTACTTCTTCATCACACAAAGAAACCTCAACCAATAACTAAAGACTGATGACATCCAGTGGAAGCGGTAGGATGTGCAAGAAGTTATCTGGATTCCCAATGAAAACCCATTGAAAAGAGAGTCACCTTAAAAAAAAAAAAACATCTGAATGGTTTGTCCTTGGTGTTTTGCCGGCTAAATAAGTTCTGTTATACTCACAGACATGATTCAAACAGTTTTAGAAACTTCAGAGTGTTTTCTATCCAAATATACTTATAATATGTATATATTATCTTCTGGGGATGAGTAGCAGGCAGTTGAATTTGGGCATGCAGTTGAATTTGGGCATGCATTTCATCCGGACATGACAATACTGCCACCTGTCACCAAGAAGTTAACAAACTATAGTTTTGGCAAGTCGGTTAGGACATCTACTTTGTGCATGACACAAGTCATTTTCCCAACAATTGTTTGCAGACAGAATATTTCACTTATAATTCACTGCATCACAATTCCCGTGGGTCAGAAGTTAACATACACTATGTCATGGCTTTAAAAGCTTCTGATAGGCTAATTGACATCAATTGAGTCAATTGGAGGTATACCTGTGGATGCATTTCAAGGCCTACCTTCAAACTCAGTGCCTCTTTGCTTGACATCATGGGAAAATCTACAGAAATCATCCAAGTTCATCCTTGGGAGCAATTTCCAAACACCTGAAGGTACACATAATAGTATGCAAGTATAAACACCATGGGACCACGCAGCCGTCGTACCGCTCAGAAAGGAGACGTGTTCTGTCTCCTAGAGATTAATGTACTTTGGTGCGAAAAGTGCAAATCAATCCCAGAACAACAGCAAAGGACCTTGTGAAGATGCTGGAGGAAACAGGTACAAAAGTATCTATATCCACAGTAAAACGAGTCCTATATCGACATAACCTGAAAGGCCGCTCAACAAGTAAAAATCCACTGCTCCAAAACCGCCACAAGAAAGACAGACTATGGTTTGCAACTGCACATGGGGACAAAGATAGTACATTTTGGAGAAATGTCCTCTGGTCTGATGAAACAAAAATATAACTGTTTGGCCATAATGACCATTGTTATGTTTGGAGGGAAAAGGGGGAGGCTTGCAAGCCGAAGAACATCATCCCAACCGTGAAGCACAGGGGTGGCAGCATCATGTTGTGGGGGTGCTTTGCTGCAGGAGGGACTGGTGCACTTCACAAAATAGATGGCATCATGAGGCAGGAAAATTATGTGGATATATTGAAGCAACATCTCAAGACATCAGTAAGGAAGTTACAGCTTGGTCACAAATGGGTCTTCCAAATGTACAATGACACCAAGCATACTTCCAAAAGTTGTGGTAAAATGGCTTAAGGACAAGAAAGTCAAGGTATTGGAGTGGCCATCACAAAGCCCTGACAATCCTATAGAACATTTGTGGGGAGAACTGAAAAGGCTTGTGCGAGCAAGGACGCCTACAACCCGGACTCAGTTACACCACCAGCTCTGTCAGGAGGATTCGGCCAAAATTCTCCCAACTTATTGTGGGAAGCTTGTGGAAGGCTACCCGAAACGTTTGACCCAAGTTAAACAATGTAAAGGCAATGCTACCAAATACTAATTGAGTGTATGTAAACTTCTGACCCACTGGGAATGTGATGAAAGACATAAAAGCTTAAATAAATCATTCTCTCTAGTATTATACTGACATTTCACATTCTTAAGATGAAGTGGTGATCCTAACTGACCTAAAACTGAATTTTTACTAGGATTAAACAGGAATTGTGAAAAACTGAGTTTAAATGTATTTGGCTAAAGTGTATGTAAACTTCCGACTTCAACTGTATGTATGTATGTATGTATGTATGTACAGTGGGGCAAAAAAGTATTTAGTCAGCCACCAATTGTGCAAGTTCTCCACTTAAAAAGATGAGAGGCCTGTAATTTATCATAGGTACACTTCAACTATGACAGACAAAATGAGGGGGGGGAAGAGAAAATCACATTGTATGATTTTTAATGAATTTATTTGCAAATTATGGCGGAAAATAAGTACTTGGTCACCTACAAACAAGCAAGATTTCTGGCTCTCACAGACCTGTAACTTCTTCTTTAAGAGGCTCCTCTGTCCTCCACTCGTTACCTGTATTAATGGCACCTGTTTGAACTTGTTATCAGTATAAAAGACACCCGTCCACAACCTCAAACAGTCACACTCCAAACTCCACTATGGCCAAGACCAAAGAGCTGTCAAAGGACACCAGAAACAAAATTATAGACCTGCACCAGGCTGGGAAGACTGAATCTGCAATAGGTAAGCAGCTTGGTTTGAAGAAATCAACTGTGGGAGCAATTATTAGGAAATGGAAGACATACAAGACCACTGATAATCTCCCTCGATCTGGGGTTCCACGCAAGATCTCCCCCCGTGGGGTCAAAATGATCACAAGAACGGTGAGCAAAAATCCCACGGGGGGACCTAGTGAATGACCTGCAGAGAGCTGGGACCAAAGTAACAAAGCCTACCATCAGTAATACACTACGCCGCCAGGGACTCAAATCCTGCAGTGCCGGACGTGTCCCCCTGCTTAAGCCAGTACATGTCCAGGCCTGTCTGAAGTTTACTAGAGAGCATTTGGATGATCCAGAAGAAGATTGGGAGAATGTCATATGGTCAGATGAAACCAAAATATAACTTTTTGGTAAAAACTGAACTCGTTGTGTTTGGAGGACAAAGAATGCTGAGTTGCAGCCAAAGAACACCATACCTACTGTGAAGCATGGGGGTGGAAACATCATGCTTTGGGGCTGTTTTTCTGCAAAGGGACCAGGACGACTTATCCGTGTAAAGGAAAGAATGCTCTTACTGAGGGAAGGAGGTTGTTGGCAAAGATCTTGCGATACATGGCCCCATCCATCCTCCCCTCAATACGGTGCAGTCGTCCTGTCCCCTTTGCAGAAAAGCATCCCCAAAGAATTGTGTTTCCACTAGAGGTCGACCGATTAATCGGAATGGCCGATTAATTAGGGCCGATTTAAAGTTTTCGTAACAATCGGAAATCTGTATTTTTGGGCGACGATTTGACTTTTTTTTTCTCACCTTTATTTAATCTTTATTTAACTAGGCAAGTCAGTTAAGAACACATTCTTATTTTCAATGACGGTCTAGGAACAGTGGGTTAACTACCTTGTTCAGGGGCAGAACGACAGAGTTTCACCATGTCAGCTCGGGGCACCCAATCTTGCAACCTTAACTAGTCCAACGCAATAACGACCTGCCTCTCTCCCGGTGCACTCCACAAGGAGTTACGCGAATGCAGTAGAAGGTAAGTTGCTAGCTAGCATTAAACTTATCTTATAAAAAACAATCAATCATAATCACTAGTTAACTACACATGGTTGATGATATTACTGGATATTATCTAACGTGTCCTGCGTTGCATATAATCTGACTGAGCATACAAGTATCTGACTGAGCGGTGGTAGGCAGAAGCAGGCGTGTAAACATTCATTCAAACAGCACTTTCGTGCGTTTTGCTAGCAGCTCTTCGTTGTGCGTCAAGCATTGCGCTGTTTATGACTTCAAGCCTATCAACTCCCGAGATGAGGCTCGTGTAACCGAAGTGAAATGGCTAGCTAGTTAGCGCACGCTAATTGCCGTTGTGTTGCTGGTTCGTGCCCAGGGAGGAGCGAGGAGAGGGACGGAAGCTATACTATTACACTGGCAATACTAAAGTTCCTATAAGAACATCCAATAGTCAAAGGTTAATTAAATACAAATGGTATAGAGGGATATAGTGCTATAATTCCTATAATAACAACAACCTAAAACTTCTTACCTGGGAATATTGAAGACTCATGTTAAAAGGAACCACCAGCTTTCATATGTTCTCATGTTCTGAGCAAGGAACTGAAACATGAGCTTTCTTACATGGCACATATTTTACATGGAACATATTGCACTTTTACTTTCTTCTCCAACACTTTGTTTTTGCATTATTTAAACCAAATGGAACATGTTTCATTATTTACTTGAGGCTAAATTGATTTTATTGATGTATTACAGTAAGTTAAAATAAGTGTTCATTCAGTATTGTTGTAATTGTCATTATTACAAATCAATAACATTTTTAAAAAAATCGGCCGATTAATCAGTATCTGCTTTTATGGTCCTCCAATAAATTGGTATCGGTATCAGCGTTAAAAAATCATAATCGGTCGACTTCTAGTTTCCACCTCCATGCTTCACGGTTGAGATGGTGTTCTTGGGGTTGTACTCATCCTTCTTCTTCCTCCAAACACGGCGAGTGGAGTTTAGACCAAAAAGCTCTATTTTTGTCTCATCAGACCACATGACCTTCTCCCATTCCTCCTCTGGATTATCCAGATGGTCATTGGCAAACTTCAGACGGGCCTGGACATGCGCTGGCTTAAGCAGGGGGACCTTGCGTGCACTGCAGGATCTTAATCCATGACGGCGTAGTGTGTTACTAATGGTTTTCTTTGAGACTGTGGTCCCAGCTCTCATCAGGTCATTGACCAGGTCCTGCCATGTAGTTCTGGGCTGATCCTTCACCTTCCTCATGATCATTGATGCCCCACGAGGTGAGATCTTGCATGGAGCCCCAGACCGAGGGTGATTGACAGTCATCTTGAACTTCTTCCATTTTCTAATAATTGCGCCAACAGTTGTTGCCTTCTCACCAAGCTGCTTGCCTATTGTCCTGTAGCCCATCCCAGCCTTGTGCAGGTCTACAATTTTATCCCTGATGTCCTTCACAGCTCTCTGGTCTTGGCCATTGTGGAGAGGTTGGAGTCTGTTTGATTGAGTGTGTGGACAGCTGTCTTTTATACAGGTAATGAGTTCAAACAGGTGCAGTTAATACAGGTAATGAGTGGAGAACAGGAGGGCTCCTTAAAAAAAACGAACAGGTCTGTGAGAGCCGGATTTCTTACTGGTTGGAAGGTGATCAAATACTTAGTGTGGCAAAAAAGTATTTAGTCAGCCACCAATTGTGCAAGTTCTCCCACTTAAAAAGATGAGCGGCCTGTAAATAATCAACTATGACAGACAAAATGAGAACAAAAATCCAGAAAATCACATTGTAGGATTTTTAATGAATTTATTTGCAAATTATGGTGGGAAATAAGTATTTGGTCAATAACAAAAGTTGCTCAATACTTTGTTATATACCCTTTGTTTGCAATGACAGAGGTCAAACGTTCTCTGTAAGTCTTCACAAAGGCTAGGCCATTCCAGGACCTTGAAATGCTTCTTACGAAGCCACTACTTCGTTGCCCGGGCGGTGTGTTTGGGATCATTGTCATGCTGAAAGACCCAGCCACGTTTCATCTTCAATGCCCTTGCTGATGGAAGGAGGTTTTCACTCAAAATCTCACGATACATGGCCCCATTCATTCTTTCCTTTACACGGATCAGTCTTGGCCATAGTGGAGTTTGGAGTGTGACTGTTTGAGGTTGTGGACAGGTGTATTTTATACTGATAACAAGTTCAAAACAGGTGCCATTAATACAGGTAACGAGTGGAGGACAGAGGAGCCTCTTAGAGAAGAAGTTACAGGTCTGTGAGAGCCAGAAATCTTGCTTGTTTGTAGGTGACCAAATACTTATTTTCCACCATAATTTGCAAATTAATTTATTAAAAATCCTACAATGTGATTTTCTGGATTATTTTTTTTCTCATTTTGTCTGTCATAGTTGAAGTGTACCTATGATGAAAATTACAGGCTTCTCATCTTAAGTTGGAGAACTTGCACAATTCGGCGGCTGACTAAATACTTATTTGCCCCACTGCATGTCATGCAATAAAATGCAAATTAATTCATGGATTTTTGTTTTAGATTCCGTCTCTCACAGTTGAAGTGTACCTATGATAACAATGACAGACCTATCTCTACATGCTTTGTAAGTAGGAAAACCTGCAAAAACAGCAGTGTCTCAAATACTTGTTCTTCCCACTGTATTTATGTATGTATGTAAATATATATTTACCCCAAAAATATATGGGGGATTGGAAATGCAGAAAATGACATTCTAATTTATTTGTATAAAAAAATATACAAATATTAGGCTGTGTTCATGAATTATTGTGCTGTTGCAATGGTTCCGTTTGTAAGTGAGAAGTGTTTAGACCCTTTGACAAAGTCCATCATAAACAAGAGGAAAAAGAGTGAAAACATAGGCAACTATGATGTACTTTCATAAATGTCTTGAATTCAAAGTGTCTCTGAAATGGTTTTCAAACAACAGCAAGGCGAGGAGCCTAGGGAAATAGGCTACTCCTGCATTACTTTGAAATCTATTCAGCTTAGGGCCTACATCTAGGTATAGGCCTAAGGGTTGCGGTTCACCCTCTGAGAATAAAGTCTGCTTTCACTTTGTAGAAATGTATTCTCCACTGTATCCATCCTCAATGACAGAAATAGCCCTAAAGGACTTAAGTTACTCTCTTTTCACTGATGATCTCTGACTACAACAAATAAGTTAATATCCATGTCCAAGAATAATAATGGGGAAATGGTTTAGAACTCAATACCTACATGTGTGGGCCCTCATACCTACACGAGTGGGCGTTTTATTCTCGATTCAAACAGGATTGCAAACTCACAGCAACATCTCAACAATGAGAGGTGTGAGTGGGCGGTATCACACTTCACGGTAAACAAAGACAACTCGCCTAGTAAGCAAACAACTCCACTTAGCACAGATGATCCAGGAGGTAATTGGACATACATCAGTTCAAAGACAAATACCTTTGGAAGTTTTTATTTTTTAAACAATGAAACAGAGCTAGTCTGGAACTTGATCTGCCTTTGCAAGTACTTGAGCATAACAATGTTTTAAATGTCATTATGGTGATGTTATTTTGCATCAACAAAATATGCTTCATGTCACTTAATTCAATCATTGTTTGACTTGGGAAATAACAAATTGCAACATGAAGAACAAATAAAGTTTTTCTCAAAACTTTACAATAATTGTATTGAATTGTGTGTCTGCTGTTGATGTCGACTAGGCTGACTGGATTCTCTACACATATGTAGTAAAAAATAAATGAATATCCTAGAATTACCAGCTCAGAGCCATTGAACAGCTGCAGGGAGAATGAAAATAACAGAGTGGGCCAAGAGAGCAAACAAAACATTTCACTTTTTATACAGTGATATGTCATTTAGAAGACTTATCCGAAGCGACTTAGTCACGTGTGCATATATTTTACATACGGGTGGTCCCGGGAATCGAACCCACTATTGTGGCATTGCAAGCGCCATGCTCTACCAACTGAGCTACAGAAGACCACAAGTAGACAATACTCAGTGATGTGTATTCATGGATGCCAGGCTTCCCCCAAAAGAAATTACCAAGAATAAAGGAAAACATTTGTCTCTGTATATGTAGTCAATCCATCTCATGCTGTCTGATCAAAAAGAGTATGACATTGTTGCCCGCCCGTAGCATTAAATGAAAAGGAAGACAGCGAGCAATTGGCCTCCCTTGATAAAAATATAGAAAAAATAAATAGCCAATCAGCATTGAGCTAAAGTGAGTTAGCTAAACTGAATTAGCGCAACTGCGAATGGTCCAAGAGCACCAATAAAAAAGGGTCAACGGAAGCCAGTTTGGATTTGGCTTCACACCAATCGCATCAAAAGCAAAACATAATTGCATCCCGTTGTATGGTTGTCCTCTGGTGGATAGCTTTTTTTTATTTATTTTTTTACATACAATCTACCTGCAGTAAAGCCACTCAACATGTACATTACATTCAGTCATCTAGCATACACTCCGATCCAGAGCGACCTACAAGAGCAACCAGGGCACAGACAGATCTCCCACCAAGTTAAAGCGACCTCTCGGCCACCGGTCCAAGCTTACAACCACCAACCATCCAGACCCATTTACTTTTTCCACATTTTGTTACATTAAAGCCTTATTCTAAAATAAAGCTGTAATGTGCGTGCATATAAATCAACATAATGAAAAAGCGAACAGATTTTAAATGTTTGCAAATGTATGAAAAATAAAAACACAGATACCTTTTGCTATGGACTTGAAATTGAGCTCAGGTGCATCCTGTTTCCACTGACCATCCTTGAGATGTTTCTACAACTTGGAGTCCACCTGTGGTAAATTCAATTGATTGGACACAATTTGGATAGGCACACACCTGTATATATAAGCTCTGCATAGCTTGTTTGAAAAATAGATACTTTGAACAAGATTTCATTTTCAATTAATCAAAAAAGGTCATTTTTAAACAAGGGTTGAGTTTTTCTTAGTAATCTACTAGTAAAACGTTTGAATAAGTGAAGCTTTTAGAGAGATTTAGTGCTTTTATGTTTAATAATGTCAGCCCACCAAATTCATACTCATTATAGATAGGCATGCTTTATCTTGTCTGGTTTAGCATCCCAGATAAATGTAAATATATTTCTCTCATATGATTAGAAAAAACAAAATCATCAGGAGTAGGCAGCGCCATTAGTAAGAGAGTAAACGGAGATATGACTGAGGAGTTAATCAGTGTAATGTTTCCATAAATAGACCAGTATTTACCTCTCCATGGTTGCAGAATCTTGTCTATTTTTACTAGTTTTTTTTTGTGAAATTCACTGTGGTGAGCTCATTTATATATTTTGTGATATTAATACCAAGTATGTCTACTTCGACGTCAGCCCATTTTATAGGTAAACCACAAGGTAATGTAAAAGTTGTATTTTAAAGATCCAATATGTAATATGAAGATCCAATACGTAATATCATAATAAGGTTTTAGTCCAGAGGCCAGAAAAGTTATCTAGGTCTTCAATGAGACATTGCAGGGATCTAGCTTAATATAAAACTTGAGTCATCGGCGAACATAGACACCTTTGTTTTTAAGCCTTGGATTTCTAATCATCTAATGTTGTTATTTAATCTGATTTTAATAACTATCATTTCTATGGCCATAACAAATAGATATGGTGACAGTAGACACCCTTGTTTGACCCCTCTTGACAAGTTCAAAACTCTGAGAAGTAACCGCTATTTACTATTTTACACCTGGGGTTGTGATACATTACTTTTGCCCATTGAATAAGAGACTCACCAAAAAAACTTAATCCAGGCATTTATAAATAAAACCCAGCCTTACATTATAAACCTTTTCACACATACCAACAAACAAGTGTGATCATTCACCAGCGTTCCCTGCAGCGTGCGCTCAAACCGGTGTGATTAGAACGCTTATTTAGAACGTCCAGTTTCAATTGAAGCAAAAGTCTAAATTTGAGCTGGCCACACTTTTTTCACAGAAACATTTTGCACAAACACAGTCCTTACAAAGTAATTCACAGAAGAAACGACAGCATAACACAATCAACCAAACCTGGAAAATGTAGTCTACATTAGTCCTAGTGCTAACTGTGGAAAGATTAACGTAGCACAAGTGGTCATATTTGGAGAACTCTTGGCTGACAGAAACCATAATATGAATTAGCTAATAGAAATTACTATTTACAATTCATCAGATCATTGGTGAGCTCAACAGTGATCTAAATCATTGAGTACAAACACTTTCTAAAATTTGAAAGTAATCCAACAATGGGTAGTTTGTTTGTTTTTTCGTGTCAACCAAAGATAATAATAGGAGACAAGATGAGTTTGGTCTGTTTGTAGTATGCATGATGAAGGGGGTGTGTCGTCTACGATCATTAACTTCCGGAAGTTTATTTGAAAGAAGAGAGAACCATTCCTACGCCTCATTATCACATCTTTGGTCTGACAGATGTTTACGTGACACACAGAACGCATTGTATAATGGCACCACACATAGTTGGCAAATAGCTTAGCATTAGCTCATCATAATCAGTACAACCTTCAAAATAGGATTTTACACCTGCATCATAGGTGTCCATTACCATCTTTGTAATAATCGGAATGTCTTATTTGTCACCAGTTCTTGAAAACATGAATAAAACTGTAAATACATTATGCTTCATACATACATACATACATACTGTATGCTACAGTAGAAACAACAACACGATATAGAGAAAATAAGGCACTTACTTTGATAGGAAAGCACACAGTTATTATTTGTAAGGAAAACAACAATGATGGCAATACAAGCACCAGCCAGAAAATTTGTCAGTTTGTGCAAGACTGTGCAAATGTCTGCATACTTGATCTGCGGAAACACTAGGGAAGTGCTTGGGCTCTCCTCGAAGAGAGAAGTTTGTCCGGCTCAGTAAAGCCTCAAACAAACTGTCCACAATAGTGAAATGTGCTACTTCTATGTGAATTAATAGGGAGGAACACACCTAAATTGAAACTGTTAGAAAATAACTTGAAATTGACAACTTGAAACATAGCCTATAGATAATTAGCAGGCAGCACGGGTTAACTGTCCTGTTGCATAACAATCACATTTTGTAACAGCGAGTGCATTATGACATCACATGCATAAAACTACTCACGCTGGAAGCGACCGGTAGAGATATTTTGAACTTACGCCTGAAAAGGTTAAAGGCCTTTTCAACATCTGCTATAAACACCAAGACTGGCTTCTTAGATGTTTTATGTTTGTCTATTATTTCTAGTAGTTGTCATATATTTTCTCCAAAGTCCATGTAAAAAAAACACGTCTTATCAGGATGAACAATACCTGGTAAAACCTTTTGAGGGCTATTCATTTCAGTATAATTTTTACATCACAACATTGATCTATAACAGGCCTCCAGTTTTTTAGATGGACTGGATCTTTATCACCCGGGTCTTGTTTTAATAATAGTGAAGTAAGACCTTCCTGCTGAATACCTGACAGACAACCATTTCTATAGGAGTAGTTCAAACAAGCTAATAATGGAGCTTTTCAACCTCTCCCTGTCCGAGTCTGTAATACCAACATTTTATAAGCAGACCGCTATAGTCTCTGTGCCAAAGAACACCAAGGTAACAAGCCTAAATGACTACCGACCAGTAGCACTCACATCTGTAGCCATGAAATGCTTTGAAAAGGCTGGTCATGACTCACATCAACACCATTATCCCAGAAACCCTAGACCCACTCCAACTTGCATATCGCCCCAACAGATCCACAGATGATGCAATCTCTATTGCACTCCACACTGCCCTTTCACACCTGGACAAAAGGAACACCTATGTGAGAACGCTATTCATTGATTACAGCTCAGCGTTCAACACCATAGTGCCCTCAAAGCTCATCACTAAGCTAAATACCATGGGAACAAACACCTCCCTCCGCAACTGAATCCTGGACTTCATGATGGGCCGCCCCCAGGTGGTAAGGGTAGGTAACAACATATCTGTCACGCTGATCCTCAACACAGGGGCCCCTCAGGGGTGCGTGCTCAGTCCCCTCCTGCACTCCCTGTTCACTCATGACTGCATGGCCATGCACGACTCCAACACCATCATTAAGTTTGCTGATGACACAACAGGCCTGATCACTGACAACGATGAGACAGCCTATAGGGTAGAGGTCAGAGACCTGGCCGCGTTGTGCCAGGTCAACAAACCCTAACTCAACGTGATCAAGACAAAGGAGATGATTGTGGACTACAAGAAAAACAGGACCGAGCACACCCCTATTCTCATCGACGGGGCAGCAGTGGAGCAGGTTGAGAGCTTCAAGTTCCTTGGTTTCCACATCACCAACAAACTAACATGGTCCAAGCACACCAAGACAGTCTTGAAGAGGGCACGACAAAACCTATTCCCCCTCAGGAGACTGAAAAGATTTGGCATGGGTCCTCAGATCCTCAAAAAGTTCTACAGCTGCACCACCGAGAGCACTGGTGGCATCACTGCCTGGTATGGCAACTGCTCGGCCTCCAACCACAAGGCACTACAGAGGGTCGCACGAACAGCCCAGTACATCACTGGGGCCAAGCTTCCTGCCATCTAGGACCTCTATACCAGGCAGTGTCAGTGGAAGGCCCTAAAAATTGTCCTATACTCCAGCCACCCTAGTCATAGACTATTTTCTCTGCTACCGCACGGCAAGCGGTACCTTAGCGCCAAGTCTTTGTCCAAGAGGCTTCTAAACAGCTTCAAACCCCAAGGCATAAGAGTCCTGAACATCTAATCAAATGGCTACTCAAACTATTTACATTGCTCCCACCTCAACTCAACTAACCGGTGCTCCCGCACATTGACTCTGTACCGGTACCCCCCCGGTATATAGTCTCGCTATTGATGTTTTACTGCTGCTCTTAAATTACCTATTACTTTCCTCTTATTCTTGTCCATATTTTTTGGAACTGCATTGATGGTTGGGGGCTTGTAAGTAAGCATTTCACTGTTGTAATCGGCGTATGTGACTAATAAAATTGGAATTTCCTGACTGAATTTCCAGACTGAAAGGAATATCCTCAAAGTTATTCCTCTGTAATTTGGCCTTCGCACTAATCTTATTGTGGATTTGTTAACTTTATCATTTGTATTATTATGAAATAATAATAAAAAGAGTTCCTGCAAATTATTTTAGATAGCGTTCCAGTTTTGAAGATTCAGGAAGAATTGTGTATTTTTCTCCATATTCCATCCAGTTTGCTTCATTTTTTAATAAAATATTACATTACATTGTTGAGCCAATGCCACAGATGTTAGAAAATTGAGTCAGTATATTATGTGTGTAGTAGATCGGAGTAGGTTGATGTGTGTGATATTGGATGTGATTTAGTTAAAGTTTAGTGTCTGGATAAGAGCAAGACTATAATGTGCAAATAAATAAGAACCCAGCCAATTTGCATGGTTGAGTGTCCGTGTGTAACATGAAGGAGGTGTAAGTCTTAATATTCAGGATGATAATTGTAATCCATATTGTATCAACATCATAGTTGCATTAAACATCATTATCATAGAAAAACACAACCAAGTATTTCCATAGTAATTGAGGTTTCACATGATTATGAAACCGAGATCCCGTACAAGATGTTATTATTCCCCAACATCCCTGTTCTGCCATCTTCCTATTGCTTGTTGGAAACATAGATAAACATGTAGACCAAGATACACAAAAACATATTGAATTATAGGAAGTTCTCGACAGTAGAGAGATCTATTCTGTATGCGTGACTGTAATGAGTGTAATTGAGTGTGTGAGTGTCCGGTGGATAGCAAGCTAGTTAAATTGTTCCCTTTCCTAAATTAGCCATGGATGGATATGGGGATTTGGACTTGTGGTTTTACTTAATTCTCTGTGTTGGTCAAAGATTATAACAGTGATTCTGATCCCACCATAAATCCATATATTGTGCCCCTCCAACATGTAGCTAGATGTAGTATGCTAATGTTGACTAGCCGGCTCATCAGACCATGACAGGAAGTTAGGCTAGCGAGCAAGCATTTTAACCAGGTAGCCTAGGACAACAAAAACTACAAGTGTGTACTGTATGAGAGTCACAGACCGTTTCGTCAACATGAAAGAGAGGAGGATGGCATTGGCGTTTCTCAACAAGTAGTCTACATGGGGGTTTTTTTCTACTTGAACGAGAACACGCACACATAGAAATCAGAACCATGGACAGCCACATCATATTTCGCTTATGTTTGATTGGACTAAATCGTTTTTGGTAGCTTTTAGTTGTCACTGTATTAGACAAGGCATAGGTGCTTTTATGGTGTTGAAGTTGAAATGGTGCTGAAATAGTGGAGGCAGCTCCTGTGGTTCTAAATCAATAGCTGTTTAGGAGTTGAGGAGTTTGAAAATGTCTGAAACGTTAACTTGCTTGACCATGCTGTGGAGATTTTGTGGACTTATAACCAGACAGATGTTGCTCTGTTTTTTTTTATGAAATAAAGGTGTGGTTTAATTTTTTCTGCCACTGTGTCTTCTTATTGTCTCAGCCTTAGGCCTATATATCATAGTGGCAAGGCATATAAACTAACAGGTTCTAGAGCAAACACAATTACCACAACACATAGGTTGTAATATGGCATTTTTCCCCCTGGCTTGGCTTCCCCAGTGATTCTACCCACGCACAGCTATACTGTAACAATCCAGGGGAGACAGTGAGTGCCACGAACCCGAGCAGCCATGGCCAATGGTACAAAAAAAAAAGTCATATTATTGGGGGAACAGTCATTGGTCACTCTTATCGATGTCAGCTTCGTTACACTAACCCCACCAAAATTCGTCTATGAGTGTGGCTCAAACTCAGGACAGAAAATCTGCAACCATAAACACTGCTTACAAGGAAGCTAGTTCCCTTGGGAGAGCCAGGACTGTAACAATAACCAGATTGCCTTGCATTGTTATCACAAAAATATAGCATTGAATAAAATGTGATGGTTGATTGCGATTTCACTACGCCTCTTGACTTGAGTCATCCAATCAAATATAGAGAAGTCTGAAGGCGACTAAAAGGAACATGTTAAGTAGTCTAGGAACCCACTTACCCTGGCCCTTCTAGCGTCAGGTGGCATGGCTGTCCAGGCAAATACTGTGACATATGCTCTCGCACACTGCATATCATTAAGTTCTTTGCAAAAGGCTGAGCCAACCTACTAAAAACACACACTAGCTTGGTTTATGACAGACACCCTGTTAGCCAACTAATGTTGGATAGCAATATCATCAAGTCACTTCCTAGGGAAACAGAGGACAAGTGTACAAGCATTGGCATAGAATAGCCATACTAGCAAATTGAAAGGATCAGCTATATATGGTGCTAAAGTTAACAATTAACGTTACTCTTTCAAACGGATTGTTAAATGGCTAAGATGAAAATAGAAGGCGGTTAAACGTTATTCCCTAAAATGCACACATTGCATTAGGGCATTTCCTAAATGTCCACTTCTTAGGATAATTTGCTAGCTATGGCTAACGTTAGCTAATACCATTTTAGGACAAGAGTCGAATAACTCATTGGTGCTTGTGTTGAAATAGCTGCTCCTCCTGGGTCTTCAGACAAAGAGGGGTTCGCGAAAGCAGTTGTTAGCCAGATAAGCTAAGTGTTAGCTAGCTATAGCGCCCTTTCCAGGTTAGCATTAGCTAAGGACGCTAGCTCGCGCGCTAGTTACGTCCCGCGTTTCTAAAGTAACGTTATCGAAAACATTCCTACACTCGTATAAACTTAATGTTGTTAACTTACCCCACTTGCCAACACCAATCCAACGAATGTTTATGTACACTCCATAGATCCTGATAGTAAAGGTAAAAGCACTTTGATGACCCCCAACGTGCTAAAATTCACAGACAAATCAATCAACGCGCTCCCAAGAAATCCCAACAGCAGAGAAAAGGAAATGCCAATTCACTGAACTGCAGCCATCACACACGTTGAGATCCTGTTAAAAAATTGAAATATACCGGTTACGATGGGCATTTCAAATTAAGTTTCAAGCCTGGTTGGAAATATAGCACATCCTTTCTGTAGTCCGAATTGTAAATTCCGATATTCCGGTGGTTTCCACCAGTTTTATTACTGGACTTGATTTCGCTGAATCTCTAATATCTTAATGGCTGTTTATCTTTCAATGCTGAGGGGAGCGAATACAATGTAACCAACAAGCAGAACGAGTCATTTGCAAATTCAGGAATAAGAGCCTTTGTGGACTGAACCGCTAGGGGAGGTACACTACTAGCTGAGAAGAACCGGAACTGGATTTTAAAGGGGATTGGGGATGTTGGTGAATGACTCTCGATGCCTAGGATAATTTGATTATTGGCATGACAGGAACAATATGGTTATATATATGGTAAATACGTAGCAGCAAAAAGAGACACAGCTACATTAATGATATTTGGCTGTCAAAATGCACACGTGTATGTTGTGCTTGATATGAGATAACAAGGCAACTCTACTAAATATTTAGTTGAAATACAAATAACAAGAAATAACATAAAAAATATTGATATCTGATTTCATATAACTTTATACAATATTATCCACATAGAGTTTGTTTCAAATAAATTCACAAAAAAAAAAAAAAAAATCAGAATTCTGTTTCAACTATATAGATTTTACTCAGAGTGCAATTGTGTCTTTATGTTTATTTCCTCGGGTTGATAGTACAGCTATGGATACCAAGGATTGTGTAAAATACCAAAAACAGTACAAATCAAATCACATTTTATTTGTCACATGCGTTATAACAACAGGTGTAGACTAACAGTGAAATGTTTACTTAATTAAGGGACCCTTCCCAACAATGCAGAGACAGAAAAATAATAACACAAGGAATAAATACACAATGAGTAACAACAACTTGGCTATATACAAGGTGTACCAGTTCTGAGCCAAAGTGCAGGGTTGCGTATATGTAAACAGACCATAAATGTCTCCATTTTGGTTTTCTAGGAAAGAAATATCAGTACTTGTTGCATTTAGATCTTGTCTAAGTCATATCATCAACTGATTTCAGCCAGTGTATGGATGTGGATTTACTGCATTGTTTGTTTGGAATGTTGGCATATTGGCAGTTAATTTGAAAAATGTATAATAATAATAACAATCATCATTATATATTTACTTTGTACAGCACTTTTCTTTACAGTTTCATTTGAACTTGTTCTCAACTTGCCTACCTGGTTAAATAAAGGTAAAATTAAAAATTAAAAATTACAAAGCTCTACTGATAAAAAAGCTATAATATATATTCAATAAAAACAACATACATTTAGAATCAAGGCATGTAAAATAGTGGTAACACTCGACTTGACACCCAGCTTCATAACACGTTATGACACGGTCATAACCATGTCATAACATCTGGCATAACTTGTCAGAGCTTGTCATAATATGCTCATAACACTGTCATGACACATATATTTACACCTGTTGTGACATATATTGTTATTTTATGGCTGGTTATGACACCTATATAAGAGTGTCAAAACCGTAATTTATTCAAATGTATTTTTTCCCTGCCTAGAAGTTTCTTAAGTCCTTTGTTGTTGTTGAAATTAATTCTTTACAGTCACGTTTTGTTTTCATCATAAATAACTTTATGACACTTTCAAGAAGCATTATGACCCTCCCATGTCATTATCACGTACTTACCCTTATGTCAGTCATCAGTCAAATAGAGGGTGTCTTGTCCTGCACCTGAAATCTGCTCCTCCATTCACCTAGTTAAAGAAACAAAGCATTTGAGGTAGGTGCATGTCTGACATAAATGTGTGCACAATTACAATGATAATTTAATATGGTCAATATCAGAAAATGTTATATAACATTAACATACTGTTGACAAATAGGTTATGGTGTAATGGAATGTTTTGCTTTGTGTGGTAGGTTTTTTGGGGTTATGTAGGTGTCATAACCAGCCATAAAATAACGCAATATATGTCACAACAGGTCTAAATATATGTATCATGACAGTGTTATAACCATATTATGACCGTTATGACAAGTTATGTCAGCTGTTGTGACATATTATGACATGGTTATGGCACTGGGTGTCAAGTAAAGGGTTACCAAAATAGCAATAGTGGGCTAGGTGCTAAATCCATTTTAGATTGGGGCTAGGACTACGAAAATTACAGTCTGTAGAAGTGGATTTTAAGGCCGGTTTTAAAAGTTCAATGTGGTGGAGCGGCTCTCAGATGATCAGGAAGAGCATTCTATAGGCGAGTGGTAGAAGGCTCAGTCCCCCATAGTTTGGAGATGTGTCTTGGGGACTTGAAAGAGTAGGGAGTGGCGAGCAGAGAGTGCGGGGTGGTTTGCTGATTGAGATTAAGTCGCTGATGTAGATGGGGCTCAATCCATTCAAGGCTTTAAATACAAGCATGAGAATTTTGAAGTTGATCCTGTAGTTGACCGGTAGCCAGTGGAGCTGGGCCAGGATCGGGGTGATGTGGTCTGGCCAGGACCCTAGCAGCACTGCTCTGGATTAGTTGGAGCCTCTGTAGTGATTTGGCTGGGAGGCCCCCAAACAGGGCATTGCCGTAGTCAATCCCAGAGAAGATGAGGGTGTGGATGAGTTTCTCTGCATATGGCTGGGAGAGTGATGGTATGATGGTAAAAATTATGTTTTCAATATTTGTTTTATTTGGGCATCGAAGGACAAAGAAGGATCCAACTTGACTCCTAGGTTGGAGATTAAACAGGACAGGTGGATGGCCTGGCTGTTGATTGTAGGGCAGATGTTTCCAGCACTGATTACCTGCTTGGGTGTCACAAGAAACATAGCATTAGTCTTGCTGCTGTTCAACTAGAGGAATTATCATTCAGCCATGCCCCGATGCCCTCCAGACAGCTACTGAGTTTTGCTAGGGCAGAGATAATGTCCAGTTTGATGTTAATGTAGACATGGGTATCGTCACCATAGCAGTGGGAATGTATGTTATAATCTCTGAGGATTTGGCCCGAGAAGGAAGCATACAAGTTTAAAACAGTATAGGCCCCAGCACTGACCCCTGTGGGACACCGCATGTGACTGCAGACTCCTCTCCTCTGATCTGGACTCTACAATATTGCTTCCTGTTGGAGAGGTAGGAGGAGAACCAGTTTAGAGCTGTTCCAGAGACAGCAGTGTGCTCTCTGAGACGCAGCAGGAGGATGATGTGGTTTACGGTGTCAAAAGCAGCACTGAGATCTAAGAGGAGGTGAATGCTAGAAGATCCTGACAAAGCAGCTATTTGTAGGTTGTTGGTAACTTTAACCAGAGCTGTTTTGGTGATGTGCAAGGGCCAGAAGCCAGACTGGAAAACCAAACTTATTAGATGACAGATGCGATTGAAGCTGGTTTGCAACTACTTTCCCTTTTTTTATGAATGACAATGGATTCATTCCTCTTAAACTGCCTGACTAGCTAGCTAACAAACATACAGTGCAGATACATTCTTAAAATAAATTATTATTATTACATAATATCTTTTCACAGCACTGGCAAACCATAGTTGACCAACTCCCTATCCAAAATGGCTGACCTTTATCCCATTATAAGGAGGTTCATGTGTATTCTAGTATTCAAATTCCTAATTCTATGGGGAATCGTCTCTGCAGCTCTCCAAGGCAGAGGGCACAGGGAGGCCAGGCGAAACTGAATTAATGGGATAATTTTCACACAGTGAGGGCGGCAGTCAGGGCCGGCACTCCATCTTCTCATCGTCTCCTCCGCTCTGTGCACACTGCACTCATGCTGGCTTACGATTCATCCACACACACAGGAACAGCTTCCATTTTGAAGAAGGCAGGGCTAGTTTTTTTCTTTCTCTCGCATTCTGCCTTTTTTTCTCCTCTCTCTCTCATCATCACACCTTTCTCTCTCGCCTTTCTCTCTCCATCTCTCTCTCTCCCCCTCCTCTCTCTCTCTCTCTCTCTCTCTCACTCCCCCCTTACCTTGGTTTGAGTGCTGAACAGCAGACTACACAGTAAGGGAACAGAGATCGGAGGCTTCAAGCCGCGCTGACTGTCAGGCACACAGGGCTGCAGCACAAAATTAACTGGCTGTATCAGGAACACACATTTCCCTTGCTTACAGTTGTAAATCAGTCATTAGGATGACAGATCTATGAGCTTGATTCAAGACCACAACGGCTCAGATGCTTGAATGTGACACATTGTACCTGGTGGGGAGAACAGGATCAGATAAATCAACAAGCTTATTAAAGAAGAGCAGCCCTCGGATCACCTGTGTGGGAGTGTGTGTGTGTGTGTGTGTGTGGGAGAATGTGTGTGTGTGTGTGTGTGTGCAAGTAGAACAAACATGTTGACTCACCCTACTTGTAGAGAAATGTCAATGACATGCCCCTCTCTTTCATGTTGCCGAAACGGTCTGTGACTCTGTCATATAGTACACGCTTTTACTTTTTGTTGTCCTAGGCTACCTAGGCTACCTGTACGCAAGCCTAACTTCCTTTCATGGGCAACGATGTGCCGGACCAACTACTTAACATTAACCTAGTACATCTAGGTGCACAATGTATGAATTTATGGTTGGATCAGAATCGCTGTTATAATCATTGGCCAGTATGGAGAATTAAGTAAAACCACAGGTCCGAATCCCTATCTCCATCATTGGTTAATTTAGGAAAGGGCCAATTTTAGCTAGCTAGCCATCCCCCAGAGGACAAAGCGAAAAAAATATATTTTTCTGTAAATTATGTTATTTATGTGATTGGTGTGAAGCCAAATCCAAACTGGCTTCCTTGACACTTTTTTGTTGTTGCACCAGGACCATTCACAGTTGAGTTCACTCAGTTTAGCTCAACGCAGATTGTCTATTATGTATTTATTTGTCATCAAGGGAGGCGAAATAAATTGCGCCTCGTGCGAATTGAAGGAAAATTATGAAACATAAAGAGACAAAATATATATTGTTATATGTTTTAAATTTTTTTCTTAGTACATTTTGTTTTGTGAAGATTGGCTTCCCTTGGCATATATGTATCACGTTTATGTAAGACGCAGATACAGACGGTGTCGAAGTAACAACCACCTGGGCAGGCAGGAGTCAGTAATCCAGAAGGGTGTAAAGGGTCCTGAACGGCAGGCAGTCTCAGGGCAGAGAAGGATCAATAATCCAGAAGGGTGTAAAGGGTCCTGAACGGCAGGCAGTCTCAGGGCAGAGAAGGATCAATAATCCAGAAGGGTGTAAAGGGTCCTGAACGGCAGGCAGTCTCAGGGCAGAGAAGGATCAATAATCCAGAAGGGTGTAAAGGGTCCTGAACGGCAGGCAGTCTCAGGGCAGAGAAGGATCAGTAATCCAGAAGGGTGTGAAGGGTCCTGAACGGCAGGCAGTCTCAGGGCAGAGAAGGATCAATAATCCAGAAGGGTGTAAAGCGTCCTGAACGGCAGGCAGTCTCAGGGCAGAGAAGGATCAGTAATCCAGAATGGCGGGGTAAGGTTCAAAACAGCAGGCAGTCTCAGGGTCAGTGCAGGCTGAACGGTCAAAACCGGGGAGGACTGGAAAACAGGACCAGGAAAACAGGCAGGAGCAGGGAAACAAATGTCGGTAGGTTTTATGATCAAAACGTAAACGTAAACGTGGCAACAGACAAACAAAGAACACAGGTATGGTGTGACAATAGGAGTCACACACCACTGAAGGTTTCGGTAACAGTTTTCTCCATGAAGTTAAACTCAGATGTCTCAGAATTCACAAAGTCAAATGCAGACGGCGCATCTCGCCCACTTGACACTTCAAAGTAGCCCAAGGAATGTTCCTGAATAAAGCCCTGGTCATCCACATACATGATGTCTGTGGTTTCATCCATTTGCCATGCAGAAACATTTGCTGCGTCAACCTCTCTTTTAATCTCATTTTTAATGGATGATGGAATGGACGCTATCAAATCATTCTGAATTGATTTCGGCACCCCCTGAGAAGACAGTAGAAACATCCATAAGTAAAGCATCGTAACGTGCAATTACCTCTGCAAGCTCCTGTAGTCGACCTAGTTAATTTTAAACAATGAGCCATTGTTAACAATTACAATTCTCAGGACGAAGCAACGTGCCCCCAGTAAAAGCTCTTACATGCCCCAAAATGCAGTTTCCCTATTTTTTCTTACCTTTTCGTTGTGTTGTGCAGTTTGAATAAGCAGACTGTTCGTCCATTATATGATCGATGTTGGCTTTTACCCAGAAGTTTGTGCAATGAACGGTTTTCTTCAACAAAACATTCACTATGTTGTTGTTAGCATTAGCTAGCAGTGTTGACAATTTAGCAACTTTGTTGCTATATTTAGCTATACTTAACAAAAATATAAATGAGCTGAAATAAATGTTCCAGATGCACAAAAAGCCTCTCTCAAATGTTGTGCACAAATTAGTTTACATCCCTCTCAGTGAGCATTTCTCCTTTGCAAAGATCATACATCCACCTGACAGGTGTGGCATATCAAGAAGCTGATTAAACAGCATGATCATTACCACTCTAAAATGTGCAGTTTTGTTACACAACACAATGTGACAGATGTCTCAAGTTTTGAGGGAGCGTGCAATTGGCATGCTGACTACAGGAATGTCCACCAGAGCTGTTGCCAGATAATTTAAAATGAATTTCTCCACCATAAGCCACAACCAATGTCATTTTAGAAAAGGGGGTCAGTACGTCCAACTGGGTTCACAACCGCAGACCACGTGTGATCACGCCAGCCCCTCATGAGGCCCATTATTGTGCCAGTCATCCGCCACCATCACCTCATGCTTCAGCATGATAATGCACAGCCCCATGTCGCATGTTGCCCCATGTACACCTGGATGCTGAAAATGTCCCAGGTATTCCATAGGCTGCATACTCACCAGACATGTCACCCATTGAGCATGTTTGGGATGCTCTGGACTGACGTGTACGACAGTGTGTTCCAGTTCCCGCCAATATCCAACAACTTCATACAGCCATGGAAGAGGAATTGGACAACATTCCACAGGCCACAATCAACAGCCTGATCAACTTAAAAACTTTATCAACCTTAAAAACTGTAAAACTGTTCTCTCCGCCCCATGGGAAAAGTGGTAGAATTGCAGGAAATTTGCTTTGAAACTTTAGTTTTTCTCTCAGTCCCATGACAACATGTGTAAAATTGCAGGAAACTTTAAAACAGAAAAATGATGTCTCTGAGGCCTAGAGGGCCTCTAAATCTGTGTCGTTGGCCACGCCTACTACCATCCCAGGGGAAACACTGTTCTGAGTATCTTGGTTAGCTCTTTTCATCTCCTTTTCAATTCCCTCTTACCTATTCTACCCCATTCATTTAATCTAGCCTATAGGCGTAGTCTTGGAATTATTGGCCTACCTACAAAAAGACACAACCACCCAAGATAGCTCTCAGTGATTTATTAGACATTATAAATCCCAATGGTCTCTACAGGTGTATGACTGTAATGACACTTTTGAAACGCAGTATAATTTGTCCAACATGCCAGTATTTCTTTGGAAGGGAGGGAAGTGCCAGATCATTGCATATCATGTGCTTGCCTCCCTGGGGATATGCCATCTCTTGTCAAGAGTTGATCAGTGTTCATGAAATTGTCAGTCATAAAACAACTAGAGGAAATAGTTATCAGACCCCAAATTCTGCAAAGCATTCGAATATACGTATTCTAGGCCCAAGAGCAGCCCAGATAGTATAGATGACATTTACTGTATAATGGTGCACTATACAAGTCGATAGATTAACCTTTCACTCTCATGGAATTTGGAAGGCGTTCCAATATTCAAGTCCTCTCCTTTTCACATATTGCCCCTACAAGTCACAGTTAATGAACTGCCCCCGAACTTAAGAACGAAGCACATCCGTCTTGTGGGGCTGTGGTTTGGGCCAAAAAGCCCAAAAATGAATTATTTCCTTCAGCCCTTTGTGAATTGGTGTGTTTCACTTGAGGGGGAGGGCTTGACATGCCAGTTGAGAGGGACACCCACAAATGTACACGTGTACAGTTTACTATCTATTTGCAATTGCCCTGCTCGCTGCCAAGTACAGAATATCAAACAATTCAATGGTGACCATGGGTGCAACTGGTGCTATCACAAAGGAGAAGTGGTAGAAAAGGGTAATGGATTCAGTAGAGTGTATCTGCTTGAGAGCAAGCCAGAGCCACGCACAGACACTAAACACCACGGAGAGGTTGCCTTGGTGGTGGAGTCAGGGAATATCATACATGGTGTTAAGGATGCGTCTTCTTTAATGTTGCAAGGTTTGCTTTTGATGACATGCACGGCATCTTACTTGGTCCAAATATCACCCTTTGAGTCCTGGTACATTGGAAGAGAAATAGAGTGCACGAAAAAAAGATTGCTTGCCACAAAACCACCTGTAAATATGACAAGACCAATTAATTTACTCAAATATTGGAAAGCCACAGAGTTCCCGACACTTCCTGCTGTTCTATAGCCTCTCTGTTTAAATGGGATTTTACCCAGGCAGTACTTACACCATTTGCTGCTACTGGTGCAGGGTACCTATTGTCTACTGAATGACACGGTTAGCTCTCATGACATTGATATGGCTTAGATGTTCTTTCAAGAATGTGTTATTAGGTTTGAACAATTGTATGCGAAATGTCATGTCAGCCACAACGTCCACATACTTTTGCATGTACCTACATTTGTCCGAAACTGGGGATCTGTTCAAAGTGCATTCATCTTTGAAAGTAGTTATTGAAGACTCGGTAAACTCTTCCATGGCACTCAAGGGTTTACCAGGACAAATAGTGGAAATGTTCACTATCTACCAACACATCCCGAGACAACTCACTATTACATTCAGCACAGAATGAAACCAAAATATAGCAAAAGGTTTGTTGAAGAAATGTTAAGGGGCTACAAACTAGCTAACGAATGTGAAAAAAAGAAGAGTGTATTTTTAATAGGGTATCCTGTTGCATGGAACCCTACATCAAGGGAGGCTTTTCTCCTTGGAAAGTCAGACATTACTTACAAAGAACCATGTCAATTTCACCATAGAGTGATCATCCCAAAACAGGAAGTACCTTATCGAAACGAGTAAACCATGTAGTGGTCACACAACATGAGTCAGTGAGGATGGTCAGGTCTTTTGTTGACGTTGGCAGTGAAGTCTGCTATAGACCCAGTGATGACAACAAGATGCACAATAAGAGACCTAGAGACAGGAGGCACTGCCTCTGGGATTCTTAATGAGATTGGCATTTCAAATGAGGTTCAGTTAATCAAACGCACAGACAACCGTACCACCTGTGTTTACCTGAAAGACATCCCAGGTGTACAAGGGAACTACATATGTTTACAGCCCAACAAGTGGGAGGTAGACTGAGAAAAGGTTGAACAGTTGACTTAGTCATTTATTGCATTTCTCACATCTGCTGAGTTTAACTATCTGATAATGAACTATATTTAAAAATGTTCTTTTCTCTGTTGTCACAACATACTATATCTCAAATCCTGCAGTTAGCTTGAAATTTCCATATCCTGCAGGAATATCAAAATCCTGCAGGTTTTGGTCCTGCAGGATTCCTGCAGGAATGTACTTGGTCCTGCAGGCATTGCCATATCCTGTACGCAGTGGTGTAAAGTACTTAAGTAAAAACACTTGAAAGTACTACTTAAGAAGTTTTGGGGGGTATCTGTACTTTACTTTACTATTTATAATTTGGACAACTTTTACTTCACTACATTCCTAAAGAATATAATGTACTTTTTACTCCATACATTTTCCCTGACACCCAAAAGTACTCGTTACATTTTGAATGCTTAGCAGGACAGGAAAATGGTCCAATTCACTCGCTTATCAAGAGAACATCCCTGGTCATCCCTACCGCCTCTGATCTGGTGGACTTGTTAAACACACATGCTTCATTTGTAAATTATGTCTGAGCGTTGGAGTGTGCCCCTGGCTTTCCGAAAGAAAATGGGGGGGAAAATAGCACCATCTTTTTTGCTTAATATAAGGAATTTGAAATTATTTGTACTTTTACTTTTGATACTTAAGTATATTTAAAACCAACATTTTTTAGACATTTACGCAAGTAATATTTTACTGGTTGACTTTCACTTTTACTTGAGTCATTTGATATTATAAGGTATCTTTACTTTTATTCAAGTATGACAGTTTTACTCAAGTTATTTGTCCACCACTGCCTGTATGAATATCATAATCCTGCAGGATTCCTGCAGAAATGTACTTGGTTGTGATTTTCAAAATATCTGCAGGACAAGTCGTACTCCTGCAGAAGTCCTGTAAGAGCATCAATGACCTTTCCTTCAGGATTTTGTCAATCTTACTGGATTATTGCAGGACACCTGCACAATTCCTTGTCATGATGTGGCCCTTTCTGGGTGTAGATCATGGTCCCCCCCCCCCCCACTCCCCTGCTAATTAGTGAAACGTCACCCATTAAAGGAATGATCTCTGACCTCAGCAGCGATACCAACCCTAACTATGCCATTAGCGGAAAAACTGTAGAAATTGCGACAAACACTCTTCAAAATCAACCATCAGGCCTTGTAAGGGTTCTCTCCAGTTTATCCCTGATGTCTTGCCATCCAAGATTGGCATCGGTCCAATATCGCATTGCACAGCTGAAGCACGAGCGGGACACGGTAGACATAAAGGGACAGGTGGAGAGAACAGGGGAAAATTCTGCTAGCTGTGGAACTGTGTGTGAAAACTGAACAATTAAATGTCATAGCAAAAACTTATGACGACGAACAAGCACAAACTTCAACAAAATCATCTTCTACAGGAACAAAATCGCATTCTAAGGCCAAAACTAAATACGATGATGTCAACGCCAAACTAGATCAATCGGAAGAGTTATCTACAAACAGTAGCGCTCAACTTTATAACACGCATGCAGTTTAGTTGAACGTTACTCACAGTAACAATGTTCTACTCAACATGCTGCAGAACAAAGACGATCAGTTAAGGAACACAATGACTAAGTTGGATGACAGGTCAGCAGAGCTCCTTGAAGTAAAGTACATTGAACGATGCAACACTACACTTCGAGGTTTCACTCAGACTACCTCGCCTCTCACATTGAGAGTCATGCTGAAACTACACTTCCAGGACATATCACCCGTTTACCATTTGTATGTTACCAGCCTCGAATCTGAACCCCTGCTACTCGGAGCAGACTTAATGGATCGGTTACTCCCGCTGATAGATTGGAAAACCAACCATGTATAGTCACAGGTCACTGTGCCTTCTCCACTGGCCACAGTGCCTTCTCCACTGACCACACTGTCTTCCCCTAACGCTAGCTGCAAAGCAAACATTCACGAGGGATATCTGTTTTTCCTTGGGAAAAAGACGTTTCGAAACCTCTTGGTGCAGAATCCGATCCAAGGAGATATTACAATATCTCGACACATTCTATCAGCAAACCTGATTGACCATTCTTTTAATGATTTCGAGCCAGCAGTCTCTGTGAATGAGCAACTTCCCTCCTCCTTGAAGTCGTGCAATACTGTAGTTGAGATGAACTTATCTTGCCCTTCGGACACTTCTGCAGCACTGCAGCCGTTTCAACAATGCGCAGAGTGTACTCTGCTTCCAATGATACATCTTCCTCTTTGTGGGGAACTGTCACCCCTTACAATGACACTAAGGGTGTCAGTCCCACAACTGACCCGATGACTCCCACTGGTGAAACACTTTACGATATCACAGACAGATATCCTCGTCTCAGTTCGCAGGTACCGAAGAGGTTGTCACACGCAGAGTGGACACTGTGGTGACTGACAGGCCTCGACAGCCACTGAGCGTTTTGAAGCACCAACACCAGGAGATTTGGTTAAAAGGTTGCAGCCATTCTCATAATGCGGTGGCTAACAACTCGTACATAGGGTCCGACCTTTTTGTTTGTGCCTCGGATACCAACATCAACCGCTGGTGGGGGGGTCCCGAGCCACAAAAGGGGGGAATAGTAGCCCAGACCCATGATGAGCCTCATCGAGGCCGGTGGGGGGGTCGAGACTACATGCAACACCGTACGAGGCCGCCAGAGCAGAAAACAAATCCAGTTGTAAACTCCCCTATGAGAACAGAGTGAGGAGCAGACAGGCCCCTAGACGGGGATAATCTTAGGACACATCGAAGACATTACTGAGGTGTACCACACTGGTCGTAAAGGAAGTCCAGTGGACTTCCACCTCAAACAAATGGCAAAAAATAGTCATGCCTTGCCATGTGTAGTTTTAACTACAATACAACTAGTAAAGTGCTCTTGTCATATGTTCCGGTGTGTATGTATATATATGCATATATATATATATATATAATATTTTAGAATAAATAGGTAGGACAACTGGTCCCCTTGAGTACCAGTACCAATGCCAGCACAGTCAGTCCAGCAACAGTCAGTAAGCGGATTCGATACCTCACAAGTCAAATCGCTATTGATAATAGAGACAGAGGAGTTAGTAGTCACTCAGATTTCAACACGTGTAGGGGAATCTCCAGAGCACTCTTCTGATGGTCAACACACATGCTGCTAATAAATAGAACCCTCCATTCAGGAGGAAAGTTAATAGAAGTCATGAACCATGATTACACCGCGTATGACTGGTTCAGTGCTTAGAGAGTACTTCCGTCGTGAGGTTAGCTCCTCCGTGGATAGCATAGCTATGAAATATACTCCTTCATACCTATAAACGCTACAATGGTGTAAGACACAGTGACGTGTAGTTAAACTACTGCAGGTCCCCTTAATACGTCTTGAGGTCGACATCAAGTCTTACTGACCTCCAGTCATCGACCTGGAAATGATCTGATGACATCAGACTCATTCTAAACAAGTTGTAACCTACCAGAATACTTGGTTCTTTCCCTTGGCATGTGCGCTTATGTAAGCATAAGCACACACGTACAATGAAACATTTATGAGGATTTATGCTTGGATCACTTAGGGGTCTGAACAAAATACCAGCCTTAGTAAAGTGGAACATTTACTCTTAGGCCTTTTTGACTCTACTGGTACAGTACTCACCAGTTTCTCCACAGAGGTCCATAGGTCATCCCTGTAGACTTCCCGAAGCTGGTGCCTTGCAGCTGTAGACTTATCATGTAGTTATCAACTTAGGATAGTGCCCGAAGCAACACACTGCAATATTCAACTGCCTGCTACTCATCCCCAGAAGATAATATTAGCATATTACTATATTTGGATAGAAAACACTCTGAAGTTTCTAAAACTGTTTGAATCATATCTGTGAGTATAACATAACTTATTTAGCAGGCGAAACCCCGAGGTCACTCTCTTTTCAATGGGATTTCATTGAGAATCCAGATTTCTAAGGGACCTTCTTGCAGTTCCTACCGCTTCCACTGGATGTTACCAGTCTTTAGAAATTGGTTGAGGTTTTTCCTTTGTGTGATGAAGAAGTACGGCCATCTTGAACGAGGGTCACTTGAAGTATACTGTTAGATAGAGGCGCGTAACCAGAAAGCTAGCTAGTTTGTTTGCCTCCAGAATTGAACACAGATCATCCCGTCTTCAATTTTATCGATTATTTACGTAAAAAAATACCTAAAGTTGTATTACAAAAGTAGTTTGAAATGTTTTGGCAAAGTTTACAGGACATTTTTGAGATATTTTGTAGTCACGTTGCGCAAGTTGGAACCGGTGTTATTTCTGGATCAAACGCGCCAAATAAATGGGCATTTTGGATATATAGCCACGGAATTAATCGAACAAAAGGACCATTTGTGATGTTTATGGGACATATTGGAGTGCCAACAAAAGAAGCTTGTCAAGGTAAGGCATGAATTATATTTTTATTTCTGCGTTTTGTGTCGCGTCTGCAAGGTTGAAATATGCTTTCTCTCTTTGTTTATGGAGGTGCTACCCTCAGATAATAGCATCGAAAAGCCTTTTTAAAATCTGTTGGCTGGATTCACAACAATAGCTGTAATTTTGTGTCTTACATGTGTGATTTCATGAAAGTTGGATTTTTTTAGTAATTTATTTGAATTTGGCGCTCTGTATTTTCACTGGCTTTTGGCCAGGTGCATCCCACATATCCCAGAGAGGTTTTAAGAGTGGATTCGGGAGATAGCCGCTCTATATAAACTAATGCTTCTGTGGTTCCCCAGGTTATTAATGGTTTAATTGTTGCATGGTTTAATTCAATCACGTAATCAATTAAACATTAGGTAATCAATTTTAAAATAGCATGTCATCTCATTTAACCATAGCAGAGACAAAACATCCTTCACAAAGGGTAAAATTCCTGCAGGATTACTGTAGGATTTTTTTGTAAGGGTATAGAAAACACTATATCAAGCTACTACATGTAAATGAATAAGGGAGTTCCAGATCGTTTTTTATAAGCCCTAATAAAATGTATAAAATTAACAAAGAAATATCTGCTACGTGTTGGAGGCAGTGTGGACAAATAGGTATACCCCCTTTTTCTCCCCAATTTTCGATCTTGTCTCATCTCTGCAACTCCCCATCGGGCTCATGAGAGGGTCAAAGGTGGAATCATGCATCCTCCGAAACATGACCCGCCTAACTGCCCGCCAGCTTAACCCAGAAGCCAGTTTCACCAATGTGTCGGAGGAAACACCGTTCAACTGGAGAACGGGGTCAGCCCGCAGGCACCCAGCCTGCCACAAGGAATGGCTAGAGCATGATGAGCCAAGTAAAGCCGCACCGGCCAAACTCTCCCCTAACCTGGATGACGCTGGGCCAATTGTGCACCGTCCTATGGGACTCCCAGCCACGGCTGGTTGTGGCACAGCCCGGGAAGGAACCCGGGTCTGTAGTAACGCCTCTAGCACTGCAATGCTAGTAGTAGTAACTGCAATGCTGTAGTAACGCCACTTCGACTGCTGTGACACTTTTTGGTCTGAAATTCTACATGTTATACATGACATCACAGGTATTATTATTCAACCAGAACCATGTCATCTCCTTATAAGTATTGTTCTTGTGGATACACTCCAATCCTCTCCACTGAAATGAATAGGTTATCTTCCAGCAGCAGCAAGGAAATGTGTAACAAATTGCCAGAAAAATTAACATACACCCTCAAAAGATATATGGTTAGGTCTATGCGGGGAGTTTGTTGATGTGGAGAGAATTATATCAATCTTGCAACATAGACGGCATAGGTATGAATATGTCTGGTCAGAGTTCCTGACATATCATACTATAGTCTTATTCTGTAACTTCTGGGTTTTGGTTTCTGTTATTTTTTTTATGTGGCCTTATCCATAGTATGTTTGCTCTATACCGTCAAAATATGCCCTTATCATGAGAATTGGGCAGGTGCAGATTATTATTTTTGACCCGTGCTACAGATAGCTCTATCAGTCCACAAATACAGGACTAGTAAAGGCCCAGTGCATTACTCTAGTGAAGAAAATTCTTATGTTTTACCCTCAGCATCCCTACTTCAGCTATGTCTGCAACAGGGTCCTGGACTTCCTGACGGGACGCCTCCAGGTGGTGAGGGTAGGCAACAACACATTCACCACACTGACCCTCAACATGGGGCCCCCTCAAGGGTGTGTGCTTAGTCCCCTCCTGTACTCGCTATTCACGATGACTGCGTGGCCGTGCATGACTCCAACATCATCATTAAGTTTGCCGACGACATGGTGGGAGGCCTGATTACCGACGACGATTAGACAGCCTATAGGGAGGAAGTCAGTTACCTGGCAGTGTGGTGCCAGGACAACAATCTCCCCTTCAATGTCAGCAAGACAAAGGAGCTGATCGTGGACTACAGGAAACGGAGGGCCGAGCACACCCCCAATCACATAGCCAGCGGTGTAGTGAAGTATCAACATCAGTTAGGATCTATCATGGTCCAAATATACCAACACAGTTGTTAAGAGAGCAAGACAACGCCTCTTTCCCTTCAGGGGGCTGAAAAGATTTGGCATGGGCCCTCAATCAGTTGGTCAAATATGGCAACTGCTTGGCATCCGACCGCAAGCCACTACAGAGGGAAGTGCATCCCAGTACATCACTGTCAAAGACTCCAGCCACCCAAGACTGTTCTTTCTGCTGCTGCACGGCAAGCGGTACTGATGCACCAAATCTGGAACCAACAGGACCCTGAACAGCTTCTACCCCCAAGCCATTAGAGTGCTAAAGGGCTAGTTAAATAGTTCACCAAATAGCTACCCGAACTCTCTGCATTGACCCTTTTTGACTCATTACATAAATTGCTGCTACTGTTGACTACCTGTCACATTAATCCTTGTTATATATGTACATATATACCTAAATTACCTTGTACCCCTGCACATTGGCTCGGTACTGGTACCCCTTGTATGTAGCCAAGTTATTGTTTCTAATTGTGTATCTATTATCACTTACTACGTGTTTAACTTTTCTAATATTTCTATATTTTCTTTCTCTTTGCATTGTTGGGAAGGGCCCATAAAGAAAGCAGACCACACCTGTTGTTTACGAAGCATGTGACAAACACAGTTTGATTTGATATCCCTTATTGGGACAGTGGTTACGGTGTTGGTCATTAGTGCTGGTGGCCTGGGTTCAACACAGGCTAAGGGAGTTACCCTACTCTCACACAGTGGATCAGTGGTTATCCAATCAGGGCCTTGATTGGGTCGGCAAGAGTTGTAATGATTTTTTTTTTAACACAAATGTTCTTGCAGCGTTCCCATGAAAACGTGTCTAGAAAATGTATACCTTATATTTTGAGAACATGGCAACCATGTTCTGTGTATGTTTGGTGGGACGTTGATGGAATATTCTCCTAAACCCACAGAAAACTGAACACATGAATGTTCTTGCAACGTTCTTATTTATGGTGCCTAGAATATTAATATCTTATATTCTGAGAACATGGTAACCACATTCTGGGTAAATACTATTTGACCATAAGGGAATGGTCTCTTGGAAACATTCCTTGCACATCATAGGAACATTCTTTTGGAAACGCTAGTTAATGACCTAATGAGACTCTTAAGTCTCTTAAGAATTGGCCCCTTTCAATTTTTGCCTAAAATGACATACCCAAATCTAACTTCCTGTAGCTCAGGCCCTGAAGCAAGGATATGCATATTCTTGGTACAATTTGAAAGGAAACACTTTGAACTTTGTGGAAATGTTAAATGAATGTAGGAGAATATTATATATGGTGAAAAATAATACGAAGAAAAAAAAAAAAAATTATATTGTTTTTGTACCATAATCTTTGAAAGGCCACAATGTATTATGCCAGCCCAGGTGCAATTTAGATTCTGGCCAATAGATGGCAGCAGTATGTGTGCAAAGTGTTTGACTGTTCCAAGGAACCATTGCATTTCTGTTCAAAATGTTGTATCAAGACTGCCCAAATGTGCCTAATTTGTTTATTAATAACTTGCCTTGTTCAAAACTGTGCACTCTTCTCAAACAATAGCATAGCATTCTTTCACTGTAATAGCTACTGTAAATTGGACAGTGCAGTTAGATTAAAAATTTCTGCCAATATCAGATATGTCTATGTCCTGGGAAATTTTCTTGTTACTTACAACCTCATAATAACCGCATTAGCCTACATTAGCTCAACCGTCCCACAGGGAAACCACAAATCCTGAAGAGGTTTTAAGGGAACATTCTCTAAACGTTTGTAGTTAGCTGGGAACTCTCTCCTGATAAGAAATTAAGCCATGTCTCATGTTCCCGCTCATCCCCTGGCACATTGAATGTTTCCTCTCAAAGCACTGTGAGTAGGCCTGTTAATTTTCTCTCATTACTGTATGTAGAGTCCATAGAATTATGAATTAGAATACTAGATGGGACATTCACCTTTTTATGATGGAATAAAGGTCAGCCATTTTGGTCAGGGAGTTGGTCGACCATGGTTTGCCAGTGCTGTGATAAGATCAAATCAAATAATGAATTTGAAGAATTTATCTGCACTAATTTAATAGGATCTCTATGGCAGAGTCAATTTGGACTAACTCATTCTCAGCTCTTTTGTGTAACTGTGTAATTGTTTTTGTCTTCCCAGTCAAATCCTGTCCTGCCATCAGTGGAAGAGTTGAGCTCTTCTCCAACACATCCACCATGATGATTCTGTCCTGCACTGAAGCCTCTGAACACCTCAACCTCTTTCCTGCACTGAAGTCAAGCCTCTGAACACCTCAACTCATGCCTTATACCTTCATTCAATCGCTGCTGTGATCCCTTCTCAACACCATGCAAGTAGCCTTCCCCATAATATTTTACTATAAATGTCTTTATTAAATGTTTTAGGTTAAAATGATTTGTCTCTGATGATTTCTGAAACGCTTTGTCGTCTCTGTGCGGTCCGGACCTATAACGTAGGGTCGCCCAGTCACCAGCCTCCACGTGTCTGTATGTGTGTGTGTGTGTGCAGCCGCGGATTGGCTATCTGGCAATTCTGGCAAATGCCAGATGGGCTGGACCATTTTTTTAGTTGGGTGGGTTGGTCGAAATTGACACACACGTAATAATCCTCTAACCTTCATTTTTACAGTTGACATAGCCGCTGAAGTGAGGGCAGATCTTGCCAGTTTTAATGCCAGCAGAAAAGCCTTATTAATGAGCAGGCTGTCCAAGGTCTACCCATGCCTCAGCGTTAGTGTTAGTGCTCACTCAGTGTGTGTTAGAGGCTAATGGCGGGGGCAGCACACTGTTATTAGAGAGACACCAACCAACAGCTGCAGGAAAGGGAGAACCAGTGCATATTACAGCAAACGTGTCATGCTATTTGTCACACAGCAGCGCAGAGATAACCTCTCTCCTTCTGTAAGGTGGGAGGAAAAGCAGGAAGGAGGAGGGATGATACTCGCTCTTCCCACTCCACAGAGGCATTCTGAGCTGGTTATTCGGGCAACAAGGATATGATCATGTTGCCTTTAAAATGACAGAGGGAATCATCTTGTCGGCTCTGCGAGGCAGTGGGCACAGGGAAGCCAGGGGAAACTGAATTAATGGGATCATTTTCACATAGTGAGGCCTGCAGTCAGGGTCGACACTCCATTTTCTCATCGCCTCCTCCGCTCTGTGCACACTGCACTCACACTGGGTTACGATTCGTCCACACACAGGAACAGCTTCCATTTTGAAGCAGGCAGGACTCGTTTTTTTTCTTTCTCTCTCGTTCTGCCTTTCTGTCTGCTCTCTCTCATTCAAATGCTAAGCTATATCTGTCTGCTCTCTCTCTCTCTCGCGCTCTCTCGCTCGCTCTCTCGCTCGCTCTCTCGGTCTCTCCCCATGTCTCCTCTCCCTGGTTTGAGTGGTAAACAGCAGACGTCCCAGCGAGGGAACAGAGCACTGTTGATTTGCTCTCAGAGCCACGCTGTCTGTCATGCAAACATGGCTGCAGTCCTAAATTAACAGGCTGTATCAGGAACACACATTTCCCTTGCTTACAGTTGTAAATCAGTCATTAGGATGACAAATCTATGAGCTTGATTCAAGACCACAACGGCTCAGATGCTTGAATGTATGTCACGACTTCCACTGAAGTCGGCTCCTCTCCTTGTTCGGGCGGCGTTCGGTGGTCGACGTCACCGGCCTTCTACCCATCGCCGCTCCACTTTTCATTGTTCCATGTCTTTTGTCTTGTTTCCCGCACACCTGGTTTACATTCCCTAATCACACTACATATATATTCCCTCTGTTCCCCCCATGTCTTTGTGTGGAATTGTTTGTGTTACGTATTTTGTGTGACGCACCAGGCTGGTTTTTTCTCCGGGTACCATGTTCAACCAGTAGTACGTTTAATTGTTAAACATTTTGCATCTTTGTGACTTTGTTGCGCTTTCCACTTTTGTCTTTGGCTGGAGGTTTGTTGGACCCTGTTGCGTCAGTCTGTTGTTTGCTTCTGCCAAATAAAGTGTGTGCCTGATCACAACTCTCTGCTCTCTTGCACCTGACTTCTACACCAGTGGTGCACAACCTGACAATGTGACACATTATGAACACAACTCTCTGCTCTCCTGCACCTGACTTCTACACCAGTGGTGCACAACCTGACAATGTGACACATTATGCCTAGTGGGGAGAACGGGATCAGATAAATCAGCATGCTTATTGAAGAAAAGAAGCCTCTCGGATCACCTGTGTGGGAGAATGTGTGTGTGTGCGTGCTGTGTGCGTTTATGCATGTGTGTACAGTTGGATCCGATATTATTGACACCCTTGATGAAGATTAGCAAAAATGACTGTATAAAATAAATAATTCAAATGCTAAGCTATATTGTATGCTCCAAAAAATTGGGAAATTATATTATTCAATAGTAATACAATTGCTCAAATAAACATTTTGTTTAACAAGTAATATATATATATTTGTTAAGGTAGGTTTACAAAATGATTGACACCCCTGTTTTCAATACCTTTCAATAACTCACCTTTCGAGGAGAACGGCACTGAGCTTTTTGGAGTTTTTTTGGAGTTGGAGAAAACAACTGACAGAATCCGTCCAGATCCTTGAAATCCTTCTTGTGCGCCATCTTCAATTCAAACCACATATTTTCAATGGGTTTCAAGTCGGGAGACTGAGATTTTTTGGCTATAATGTCCTGGAACTGGGTAAAGTTCATGATGTCATTGACATGTCACTGGTGTGACGAATCCCCCTTGATTACTATGCATGCTTCAGCCCATGAGCTCTTAATTTAGCGCTTGTTTATTGCTTGAATTATTGAGTAACGTGATTGGCTTCTTGTTTACCCTGTTTCCTTTGTTTGAGGTGTGGCCGGCCCAGCGAAAGCGACGTTTGTTGGGAGACTGTGGCAGAGCTCCGTTGAAGCCTTTGTTTTAACAGGAAAAGGCGAAGCGAGAGGGATAACTGAGGCCAAAATCTGTGTTCTCTAGCAGGTGTTTTTTCTTTTCTTCGCTCACCAACATGGGAGTGTTTGTATGGAGGTGAATGAGAGAGTGTCGAATTTGGTTAACAAACCGATGGCACCGACAGACATGGCATCTCTGCTTCTAGCTCCTAAGCAACTTTGCAGTATATACAGTACCAGTCAAAAGTTTGGACACACCTACTCATTCAAGGGTTTTTCTTTCTTTTTTAAATGTTCTACATTGTAGAATAATAGTGAAGACATCAAAACTATTAGTAACCAAAAAAGTGTGAAACAAATAGAAATGTATTTTCTATTTGAGATTCTTCAAAGTAGCCACCCTTTGCCTTGATTACAGCTTTGCACACTCTTGGCATTCTCTCAACCAGCTTCACAAGGAATGCTTTTCCAACAGTCTTCAAGGAGTTTCCACATATGCTTAGCACTTGTTGGCTGCTTTTCCTTCACTCTGTCGTCCAACTTATCCCAAACCCTAACAATTGGGTTGAGGTCGTGTGATTGACCATTCTGCTTCTCTCTTCCTGTAGGCAGAAACTCAAACACGAAGGTCTATTCAATGCTGGTTTGACCAATCGGAATCCATGCTTCACGATTGTTTGATCGCTTGGACTGGGATATGTTCCGGGTTGCGTCTGTGAATAACATTGACGTATACACTGACACGGTGACTGAATTCATCAGGGAGTCAATAGGGAATGTTGCTCTTATTGTGAATATTAAAAACTCCTTAAGGATCCCGTAGGATCGGTGTCCCTATACCATGACGGTTCTTGCTAACGTGTGCTAATGTGACGAGAATGACATTGCAAGTAACAGCAAACTTTCCAGAACATAGACATGTCTTATATGGGCAGAAAGCTTAAATTATTTTAATCTAACTCCACTGTCCAATTTACAGTAGCTATTACAGTGGAAAAATACCATGTTATTGGTTGAGGAGAGTGCGCAACACCAAAACACTTTTATCACAGCAACTGGTTTGATACATTCCTCTGAAGGTAAATAAATAAAATAAAATAAATTATTAGTCACATGCGCCGAATACAACAGGTGTAAACCTTAAGTGGAATGCTTACTTACGATCCCCTAACCAATGCATATACAAATAGTCTGGGTAGCCATCTGATTAGGTGTTGAGGAGTCTTATAGGCTTGGGGGTAGAAGCTATTTAGAAGTCTCTTTGACCTAGACTTGACGCTTCGGTACTGCTTGCTGTGTGGTAGCTGAGAGAGCAGTCTATGACTAGGCTGGCTGGAGTCTTTGACCATTTCTAGGGCCTTCCTCTGACACCGCCTGGTATAGAGGTCCTGGATGGCAGGAAGCTTGGCCCCAGTGATGTACGGGGCCGTACGCACTACCCTATGTAGTGCCTTGCGATCGGAGGCCTAGCAGTTTCCATTCCAGGCAGTGATGCAAGCCGTCAAGATGCTCTCGAAGGTGCAGCTGTAAAACCTTTTGAGGATCTGAGGACCTATGCCAAATCTTTTCAGTCTCCTGAGGGGGAATAGGTTTTGTTGTGCCCTCTTCACAACTATCTTGGTGTGCATGGACCATGTTGGTTTGTTGGTGATGTGGACACCAAGGAACTTGAAGCTCTCAACCTGCTCCACTGCAGCCCGTCGATGAGAATGGGGGTGTGCTCGGTCTTCTTTTTCCTGTAGTCCACAATCATCTCCTTTGTCTTGATCACGCTGAGGGAGAGGTTGTTGTCCTGGCACCACAAGGCCAGGTCTCTGATCTCTTCCCTATAGGTTGTTTCTTCATTGTAGGTGATCAGGCCTACCACTGTTGTGTCATCAGTCAGGAAGTCCATGATCCAGTAGCAGAGGGAGAAGTTTAGTCCCAGGGTCCTTAGCTTATTGATGAGCTTTTAGAGCACTATGGTGTTGAACACTGAGTTGTAGTCATTGAATAGCATTCTCACATAGGTGTTCCTTTTGGGAAAATGCAGTGTGGAGTGTAATAGAGATTGCGTCATCTGTGGATCTGTTGGGGCGGTATGCAAATTGGAGAGGGTCTAGGGTTTCTGGGATAATGGTGTTGATGTGAGCCATGGCCAGCCTTTCAAAGAACTTCATGGCTACAGACTTGAGTGCTACGGGTTGGTAGTAATTTAGGCAGGTTACCTTGGTGTTTGTGGGCACAAGCACTATGGTGGTCTGCTTAAAACATGTTGGTATTACAGATTCGGACAGGGAGAGGTTGAAAATGTCAGTGAAGACACTTGCCAGTTGGTCAGCGCATGCTCGCAGTACACATCCTGGTTATCCTTCTGGCCCTGTGGCATTGTGAATGTTGACCTGTTTAAAGGTCTTACTCACATCGGCTGCAGAGAGCGTGATCACTCAGTCTTCCAGAACAGCTGGTGCTCTCATGCATGTTTCAGTGCTATTTGCCTCAAAGCGAGCTAGGAAATTATTTAGCTCGTCTGGTAGGCTTGTGTCACTGGTCAGCCCTCGGCCGTGTTTCCCTTTGTAGTCTGCAACGGGTTGCAAGCCCTGCCACATCCGACAAGAGTCTGAGCCGGTGTAGTACGATTCGATCTTAGTTCTGTATTGACGCTTTGCCTGTTTGATGGTTTGTCGGAGGGCATAGCGGGATTTCTTATAAGCTTCAGGGTTATACCCTGACTACTCCGCTCACGTCGCGTGCTCGAGCATTGCAAAATACATATAGGAATCTATGTTATTCAATTATTGCACCCACACTGCTCGTGCGTGCCAACGAGCATCTGCGTTGCCAAGGGCTAAAATAGAAGTCATTCCTATTTCTGACGCAGATCGCGCTGCAAGTCCTGCCTCTCCCATCTCCTCATTGGTTTATAGAAGCAAGTACCCACGTGCCATCTCCTCATTGGTTATACCCACGTGGGTGATTGAAAGATGAAATGTTTTGCTGGTTGTCGTGGTAATAATATGAGTGTAGATGCCAATCACCATATAAGTTCTGTCACGGTTCATGAATCCACTGCCTCCCTCTCTCTCTCTCTCTCTCTCTCTCTCTCCCGTGTTTGTGTGGGCGTGGTTCCCAATCTCAGCCTGATTGTCTGTGCCAGCTGGAATCACTTATCTTCCCTTTATATGTTCTGTAACCAGTGTTTCTTGTTGTCAGATCGTTGTTACTTCTCTGAGTTTGTGTCGTGTGTCCGTACTCATCTCTCATCGCCCTTGTGTGGATTATCTGCTGTGCTCCCTCCTACACATCCCTACACACTCCCCTGGATTTCTCAGCACGCTATCATCGGAAGATGCGCCCTAGTCCCTGGGTTGGATTCCGTCTGAGTAGAGTCAGTCTGTCCTGTTGCTGCTGTAAACTGTATTCATTAAACCATCGTTGCTTGCATCTTGCATCCGCCTCTGTATTGTCACAGAACGATCTGACCAGTCCATGGATGCAGCGAGTTCAACGAGTCTGACCGAATTCATTTCCCGCAGTATCACGAGAATGGATCAACAAGAGGAGAACATCTCCAGCACAGGTCAGGCAGTACAAGGCCTTGTGACGCAGGTATCCCAGCTGACCCAACAATTACAACATCTGAGGGGTCTCGCTGCGCCATCTACACCGGCAGTTCAACCCGCCCCGCCAGAGCCGGATTCCCAGCTAGAGCCACGGCTACCGACACCAGAGGGTTATTCAGGTGATCCTGACTATTGCAGAGCTTTTCTTACGAGATGTTCCATGCAACTCTCGTTGCAGCCACGGACCTTCAACCGTGAACAGTCTAAGGTAGCATTCGTACTCACACTGCTATCAGGCAAAGCGGCTCTTTGGGGAACGGCGGTGTGGGCGAACCAGGACCCATGCTGCACCTCTTTCCAGACACTCTCCGAGGAGATGAGAAGGGTCTTCGATCGGGCCGTGGCGGGTAGGGAGGCGGCCAGACTACTCGCTGACCTTCGCCAAGGAGACCGTTCAGTATCGGAATACTCCATCCAATTCCGCACTCTGGCCGCAGAGTGTCAGTGGAATGAGGAGGCGCAGTGGGACATGTTCCTGCATGGGCTGGAGGACCGGATCCAGAAGGAGATTTATGTTCTGGACCTTCCCAGGAATTTAAATGGACTAGTGGAACTAGCCTTGAGGGTCGACGCTCGTCTGAGTCGTATTGGCCACCGAGCATGCCCTAACAGACCGTATAACGACACGGAGGGCTGGCATGCCAGCGGCGGGAACACGGCCAGTTCAGCCTCCGCTCACGAACCCATGCAGCTGGGGAGAGCTCGCCTCTCCCGGGAAGAGAGGGAGAGGCGGAGATCCCAAGGACTCTGTCTCTACTGTGGTAGAGCGGGCCACTTTATCCACTCCTGCCCGGTAAAAGATCAGGCCCGGTAGTAAGCTTGAGGCTACTATCGGGTGGTGTCACCACAGAGAAGACCTCATCATCTACTCTCCTCCCGGTAAGACTAAGATGGGCCACCCACACGCACGACACCCAAGCCTTACTGGATTCAGGAGCAGAGGGTAATTTCATGGACTTCAAGCTCGCTCACAAACTCCAGATTCCTATCACCTCACTCTCGCACAAGATATCCGTCAACGCTCTCAATGGTCAAGAACTCCCTAACATTTCTCACACCACTGAACCTATCACACTCATCACTTCTGGCAATCACACTGAGACACTATCATTTCTACTCATGGACTCACCCATTGCACCATTAGTTCTCGGCCACCCTTGGCTCACCCAACACAACCCCAGAGTTGACTGGGGTCATAACTCTATATCCATGTGGAGTAACAAGTGCCTTGAGTCCTGTTTGGTGTCTGCTTGTTCGTCTGTGTCTGATTCTGTGTTTCTAGAGGAGGCAGTGGATTTGTCTAACGTGCCCGTTGAATACCTCGACCTGAAGGAGGTGTTCAGTAAGTCCCGTGCTGCTTCTCTTCCTCCGCATCGTCCCTATGACTGTGCAATAGAATTATTGCCAGGTGAGTCTCCGCCTAAAGGCAAGTTATATTCACTCTCTGTTCCTGAGAGGGAGGCTATGGAGAGATACATCTCTGATTCTCTGGCATCTGGATTCATTCGTCCTTCCTCTTCTCCAGCGGGGGCCGGGTTCTTCTTTGTGGGGAAGAAGGACGGTTCTCTGCGTCCTTGCATTGATTACCGTGGGTTGAATAACATCACAGTGAAGAATACCTATCCCTTACCGTTGATGTCCTCAGCCTTTGAAAGGTTACAGGGAGCATCCGTGTTCACTAAGTTGGATTTACGGAATGCATATCATTTGGTTCGCATAAGGGGGGGGGACGAATGGAAGACCGCGTTTAACACCCCCAGAGGGCACTTCGAATATTTGGTCATGCCTTTTGGGCTATCCAACTCCCCAGCGGTTTTCCAGGCACTCGTCAATGACGTGCTGAGAGATATGATTGATCAGTTCATATATGTTTACCTGGATGACATACTGATTTTTTCTTCTTCTCTCCAGGAACACGTTCAGCACGTCAGACGAGTGCTTCAGAGGTTGTTGGAGAATGGACTTTTTGTCAAGGCGGAGAAATGCATTTTTCATGCACAATCCGTTCCATTCCTAGGTTACATCGTCTCGACTGAAGGTATTCGCATGGATCCTGACAAGGTTAAGGCTGTGGTGGATTGGCCAAGCCCAGATTCCCGTAAGGCCCTACAGAGGTTTCTGGGATTCGCCAATTTCTACCGGCGTTTCGTTCGCAACTTTAGCCAGATAGTCGCTCCTCTTACCGCCTTAACCTCCCCCAGAGTGACGTTCAGGTGGTCCGATACAGCCGAGGCTGCATTCACCAAACTCAAGAGCCGCTTTGTTTCGGCTCCCATCCTCATTGCTCCCGATCCCTCGCGTCAGTTCGTGGTGGAGGTGGACGCTTCAGAGGTGGGGGTAGGTGCGGTACTTTCCCAACGTTCCTCTTCTGACGACAAGATGCACCCTTGCGCGTTCCTTTCCCATCGGTTATCACCTGCGGAACGCAACTACGACATTGGCAACAGAGAGTTGTTGGCAGTGAAGTTAGCACTGGAGGAGTGGCGCCATTGGTTAGAGGGTTCGGGGGTACCTTTTATAGTTTGGACCGATCACAAGAATTTAGAATATATCAGAACCGCCAAGCGACTCAACTCCAGGCAGGCGCGGTGGGCACTCTTTTTCGGACGTTTTGACTTCTCTCTCTCGTATCGCCCGGGTTCCAAGAATGTCAAACCCGATTCCCTTTCTCGCATTTTTGACCATTCCGAACGCCCATCCACTCCCGAGTGCATCCTACCCGGGACCCTAGTGGTCTCCACACTCACATGGGAGGTTGAATCGAGGGTCAAAACGGCCTTAGAAGGGGTAACGCCTCCGCCCGGTTGCCCGCCTAATCGGTTGTTTGTGCCGGAGGGGTGTCGGTCCGATGTTATTCGGTGGGGACATTGCTCCAACGTAGCGTGTCATCCAGGAGTCAGCCGCACTAGCTTTTTGGTTAAGCAACGCTTTTGGTGGCCACTGATGGCTCGTGACATTCACAGTTTTGTCTTGGCTTGCTCGGTTTGTGCCACTGGGAAGACTTCTAATCGACCCCCAGATGGGTTACTCCAACCGCTGTCGGTCCCTTCGAGACCCTGGTCCCACATCGCGCTAGATTTTGTTACCGCCCTCCCGCCCTCCCAGGGCAAGACGGTTGTTTTGACCGTGGTGGACCGGTTCTCGAAGGCGGCTCATTTTATTCCCTTGCCTAAATTACCATCTGCCAAGGAGACAGCGGTAACTGTCGTGGATCACGTCTTTCGCTTACATGGCCTGCCGATGGACGTAGTTTCTGACAGGGGGCCCCAATTTGTGTCCAAGTTTTGGCAAGAGTTTTGTAGGTTACTGGGAGCGAGTGTCAGCCTGTCTTCAGGGTTTCATCCCCAGAGCAACGGTCAAACGGAGAGGGCCAACCAAGATTTGGAGAGAGTGTTGCGATGTTTGGTTTCTAAGAATCCCTCTTCCTGGAGTCAACAACTCTCTATGGTTGAGTACGCTCACAATTCGTTGCCAGTGGCAGCCACGGGTCTCTCTCCGTTTGAATGTAGTTTAGGTTACCAGCCACCTATCTTTCCCAGTACGGAGTCCGAGGTCACTGTTCCCTCCGCTCACGCTTTCATCCAGAGGTGCCGTCACGCATGGAGCAGAGCCCGTGAGACTCTTCTCCGGGTGGGGGCGCGCACCAAGGCTAAGGCCGATCGCCACCGGTCGAAACCTCCGGTATACGTCGTTGGCCAAAGAGTGTGGCTTTCTACTAAGAACATTCCACTCCGATCCGTTTCGAACAAGCTTGCCCCCAAATTTATCGGCCCGTTCAAAGTCACCAGGATCATTAGTCCGGTGGCGGTCCGGCTCAAGCTTCCTCCGGCGTATAGGAGAATTCATCCTACCTTTCATGTGTCTAAAATAAAACCTGTGTTTCAGGCACGCATTAACCCGCCGGTCCCGGTTCCCCCGCCGCCACGACTTGTTGATGGGGAACCCACCTTTTCTGTCAATCGTATTTTGGACTCTAGAAGGAGGGGACGCGGATTCCAGTACCTGGTGGACTGGGAGGGTTACGGCCCGGAGGAGAGAAGTTGGGTACCTGCTAGGGACATTCTGGATCACTCCCTTATCGATGATTTCAATCGACAGGTAAATTCGCCTGGGAACGCCAAGAGGCGTTCCTAGGGGGGGGGGGTATTGTCACGGTTCATGAATCCACTGCCTCCCTCTCTCTCTCTCTCTCTCTCTCTCTCTCTCCCGTGTTTGTGTGGGCGTGGTTCCCAATCTCAGCCTGATTGTCTGTGCCAGCTGGAATCACTTATCTTCCCTTTATATGTTCTGTAACCAGTGTTTCTTGTTGTCAGATCGTTGTTACTTCTCTGAGTTTGTGTCGTGTGTCCGTACTCATCTCTCATCGCCCTTGTGTGGATTATCTGCTGTGCTCCCTCCTACACATCCCTACACACTCCCCTGGATTTCTCAGCACGCTATCATCGGAAGATGCGCCCTAGTCCCTGGGTTGGATTCCGTCTGAGTAGAGTCAGTCTGTCCTGTTGCTGCTGTAAACTGTATTCATTAAACCATCGTTGCTTGCATCTTGCATCCGCCTCTGTATTGTCACAAGTTCAAAGATGAAAAAGCCTGGAAGGAGGAGAGATGACTAGAAATGATTCGGTTGACCCTTTTATGTGTGGATTAATTGTAGAGGACCTTGTGCATTTCAGGTAAAATAACAACTCAATGTTTATATCCCAGGACAAATTAGCTAGCAACAGCAAGCTAGCAAAATATGACAAATTAGCTAGCAAGTGCAAGCTAACTAGCTATATTGCAATACATGTTTAATGCTTTTTCGACCTGTCCCCAAGTTAATTTCATTGTTTCGGAGTTTGTTTTGATATTTTAACCTGCGTGGCGTGATCGCGTTTGGTGTAGGGGGACAAAATAAATGTATGCACGATAGCGCACTATCATCCAGAAGGCAAGGTCAGTACAGGTGCTTCACAGCTGGGACCGAGAGACTGAAAAACAGCTTCTATCTCAAGGCCATCAGACTGTTAAATAGCCATCACTCGCCGGCCTCCACCCAGTACCCTGCCCTGAACTTAGTCACTGTCGCTAACCGGCTACAGCCTGGTTACTCAACCCTGCACCATAGAGGCCGCGGCCCTATGTACACAGACATGGAAACACTGGTCACTTTAATAATGGAACACTGGTCACTTTAATAATGTTCACATACTGTTTTATTCATACAATATGTATATACTGTATTCTACTGTATTTTAATCATTGCCACACAGACATTGCCCTTCCTAATATTTATATATTTCTTAATTCCATTCTTTTACTTTGAGATGTGTGTATTGTTGTGAATTGTTAGATATTACTGCACTGTTGGAGCTAGGAACACAAGCATTTCGCTACACCCACAATAACATCTGCTAAATATGTGTATTTGACAAATAACTTATGATTTGAACAATTGAATGGCTTATTTGCTACACGTGGCTTATTTGATTGAGTAGACGTTTCGTAATGTTTAGGTTGTTACGAGTATACTGAAATATGTTGGATACGTGACATCGCGACAACTTTCCTGTCTAACGTTAGCTTGCTAGCATACAAACGGTGCTCAAATTCAAATCAACTTTGCTTACCTTATTAAATTGAAAAATAACATGTTTATTGGTAGGGTATTTGCAACCACGTACTCTTGCGTCTTCATGCTGGAATGGCAGTTGGTGCCTGGTGGACCTTTAGAATTTGAATTGACCAAAAAGGCTTCTATCTAGCATTTATACTGAACAAAATATAAACGCAACAAGCAATCATTTCAATGATATTAATGAGTTACAGTTCATATGAGAAAATCAGTCAATTCAAATAAATTAATTAGGCCCTAATCAAATCAAATCAAATCAAATTTTATTTGTCACATACACATGGTTAGCAGATGTTAATGCGAGTGTAGCGAAATGCTTGTGCTTCTAGTTCCGACAATGCAGTAATAACCAACAAGTAATCTAACTAACAATTCCAAAACTACTGTCTTATACACTTATGACTGGTACCTATTGACATGATGTCTCTACTCACCATGACTGGTACCTATTGACATGAGGTCTCTACTCACCTTGACTGGTACCTAATTGTAAGGGGATAAAGAATATGTACATAAGGATATATGAATGAGTGATGGTACAGAGCAGCATAGGCAAGATACAGTAGATGGTATTGAGTACAGTATATACATATGAGATGAGTATGTAAACAAAGTGGCATAGTTAAAGTGGCTAGTGATACATGTATTACATAAGGATGCAGTCGATGATATAGAGTACAGTATATACGTATGCATATGAGATGAATAATGTAGGGTAAGTAACATTATATAAGGTAGCATTGTTTAAAGTGGCTAGTGATATTTTTACATCATTTCCCATAAATTCCCATTATTAAAGTGGCTGGAGTTGAGTCAGTGTCAGTGTCAGTGTCAGTGTGTTGGCAGCAGCCACTCAATGTTAGTGGTGGCTGTTTAACAGTCTGATGGCCTTGAGATAGAAGCTGTTTTTCAGTCTCTCGGTCCCAGCTTTGATGCACCTGTACTGACCTCGCCTTCTGGATGATAGCGGGGTGAACAGACAGTGGCTCGGGTGGTTGATGTCCTTGATGATCTTTATGGCCTTCCTGTAACATCGGGTGGTGTAGGTGTCCTGGAGGGCAGGTAGTTTGCCCCCGGTGATGCGTTGTGCAGACCTCACTACCCTCTGGAGAGCCTTACGGTTGTGGGCGGAGCAGTTGCCGTACCAGGCGGTGATACAGCCCGCCAGGATGCTCTCGATTGTGCATCTGTAGAAGTTTGTGAGTGCTTTTGGTGACAAGCCGAATTTCTTCAGCCTCCTGAGGTTGAAGAGGCGCTGCTGCGCCTTCTTCACGATGCTGTCTGTGTGAGTGGACCAATTCAGTTTGTCTGTGATGTGTATGCCGAGGAACTTAAAACTTGCTACCCTCTCCACTACTGTTCCATCGATGTGGATAGGGGGGTGTTCCCTCTGCTGTTTCCTGAAGTCCACAATCATCTCCTTAGTTTTGTTGACGTTGAGTGTGAGGTTATTTTCCTGACACCACACTCCGAGGGCCCTCACCTCCTCCCTGTAGGCCGTCTCGTCGTTGTTGGTAATCAAGCCTACCACTGTTGTGTCGTCCGCAAACTTGATGATTGAGTTGGAGGCGTGCGTGGCCACGCAGTCGTGGGTGAACAGGGAGTACAGGAGAGGGCTCAGAACGCACCCTTGTGGGGCCCCAGTGTTGAGGATCAGCGGGGTGGAGATGTTGTTGCCTACCCTCACCACCTGAGGGCGGCCCGTCAGGAAGTCCAGTACCCAGTTGCACAGGGCGGGGTCGAGACCCAGGGTCTCGAGCTTGATGACGAGCTTGGAGGGTACTATGGTGTTGAATGCCGAGCTGTAGTCGATGAACAGCATTCTCGCATAGGTATTCCTCTTGTCCAGATGGGTTAGGGCAGTGTGCAGTGTGGTTGAGATTGCATCGTCTGTGGACCTATTTGGGCGGTAAGCAAATTGGAGTGGGTCTAGGGTGTCAGGTAGAGTGGAGGTGATATGGTCCTTGACTAGTCTCTCAAAGCACTTCATGATGACGGAAGTGAGTGCTACGGGGCGGTAGTCGTTTAGCTCAGTTACCTTAGCTTTTTTGGGAACAGGAACAATGGTGGCCCTCTTGAAGCATGTGGGAACAGCAGACTGGTATAGGGATTGATTGAATATGTCCGTAAACACACCGGCCAGCTGGTCTGCGCATGCTCTGAGGGCGCGGCTGGGGATGCCGTCTGGGCCTGCAGCCCTGCAAGGGTTAACACGTTTAAATGTTTTCCTCACCTCGGCTGCAGTGAAGGAGAGTCTGCATGTTTTCGTTGCAGGCCATGTCAGTGGCACTGTATTGTCCTCAAAGCGGGCAAAAAAGTTATTTAGTCTGCCTGGGAGCAAGACATCCTGGTCCGTGACTGGGCTGGATTTCTTCTTGTAGTCCTCGCTTCGCGTTCCTAGGAAACTATGCAGTTTCTTGTTTTTTTACGTGTTATTTCTTACATTAGTACCCCAGGTCAACCTAGGTTTCATTAGATACAGTCGAGAAGAACTACTGAACATAAGATCAGCGTCAACTCACCATCAGTACGACCAAGAATATGTTTTTCGCGACGTGGATCCTGTGTTCTGCCTCTCAAACAGGACAACGGAATGGATCCCATGCAGCGACCCAAAAAAACGACTCCGAAAAAGAGGGAAACGAGGCGGTCTTCTGGTCAGACTCCGGAGACGGGCACATCGTGCACCACTCCCTAGCATTCTTCTCGCCAATGTCCAGTCTCTTGACAACAAGGTTGATGAAATCCGAGCAAGGGTAGCATTCCAGAGGGACATCAGAGACTGTAACGTTCTTTGCTTCACGGAAACATGGCTCACTGGAGAGACGCTATCGGAGGCGGTGCAGCCAGCGGGTTTCTCCACGCATCGCGCCGACAGAAACAAACATCTTTCTGGTAAGAAGAGGGGCGGGGGCGTATGCCTTATGGCTAACGAGACATGGTGTGATGAAAGAAACATACAAGAACTCAAATCCTTCTGTTCACCTGATTTAGAATTCCTCACAATCAAATGTAGACCGCATTATCTACCAAGAGAATTCTCTTCGATTATAATCACAGCCGTATATATCCCCCCCCAAGCAGACACATCGATGGCTCTGAACAAACTTTATTTGACTCTTTGCAAACTGGAATCCATTTATCCGGAGGCTGCATTCATTGTAGCTGGGGATTTTAACAAGGCTAATCTGAAAACAAGACTCCCTAAATTTGATCAGCATATCGATTGCGCAACCAGGGGTTATGGATTTCACATGACTGGGAATACAGATATGCATCTGTTGGTCACAGATACCTTACTAAAATAAATGGACCTCACAATGGGCCTCAGGAACTTGCCACAGTATTTTTGTACATTCGAATTGCCATCAATACATTTTAATTGTGTTTGTTGTCCGTAGCATATGCCTGCCCATACCGTAACCCCACCGGCACCATGGGGCACTCTGTTCACAACATTGACATCAGCAAACCGCTCGCCCACACAATGCCAGTCTGCGGTTGTGAGGCCAGTTGGACGTACTGACAAATTCTCTAAAACAACATTGGATGCGGCTTATGGTAGAGAAATTAACATTACATTCTCTGGCAACAGCTCTGGAGGACATTCTTGCAGTCAGCATGCCAATTGCACTCTCCCTCAAAAGTTGAGACATCTATGGTATTGTGTTGTGTTATAAAACTGCACATTTTAGAGTGGCCTTTTATTGTCCCCAAGCACAAGGTGCACCTGTGTAATGACCATGCTGTTTATTCAGCTTCTATATATGCCACACCTGTCAGGTGGATGGATTATTTTGCTAACTCATTTTTGCATAGAATTTGGGAGATATAAGCTTTTTGTACATATGGAACATTTCTGTGATATTTTATTTCAACATGGGACTAACACACATTCTTGTTCAGTATAGTTTTCAACAACAGAGGTCTATATGAACATTGCTGTTTGTCCCTCTGACTTGGGCAACAATGTTGCAAAATACAAATTCAAAGAGACAGGTAGGCATTTTTTTGACCAGGCTAAATCATGCAGCAGCATCATTTATATGCAAAACAGTTAAAACAAATTAAAATGCAGCTAGTTGTCACGGCATTCAAGAGAAGAAGGTGAGGACCAAAGTGCAGCGTTGTACGTGTTCATAATTAACTTAATAGCAACTGAACACTAAATACGAAAATGACAAAAGTAATAACCGAAACAGTTCTGTCTGGTACAGATACAAAACAGAAAACAACTACCCACAAACACAGGTGGGAACAGGCTACCTAAGTATGGTTCTCAATCAGAGACAACGATTGACAGCTGCTTCTGATTGGGAACCATACCAGGCCAAACACATAGAAGTACAAAACCTAGAACAAAACATGGAATGCCCACCCCAACTCACGCCCTGACCAAACAAAATAGAGACATAAAAAAGAAACTTAGGTCAGGACGTGACACTAGTTAAGTTTCATTTAAGAGTTTGATGTGACTGTTAGCTTTATTTAGTTGTTATACTCTGTGGTAGTGATAGAACCCACAAGGTTATTTGCCTTCATTAGATTAACATAGGGAACCCATCCAAAGTACAGAAAGGTTAAATATAGAACCCCAAATAACCCTTTTTTAAGAGAGTAGGGTTGTGTAGTCAGATCTACAGTCCTGAATTGTGTGTAGTCACAGCCACTATCGGCCAGAGTGTGACATTAGTTTTAAATATAATTTCCAATTTTTTTGGCGCATACAATATAGCTCAGTATTTTAATTTTTTTTGCATATATATACAGTCATTTTTGCTAATCTTCATGAATGGTGTAAATAATTTCAGACCCACCGTATGTGTGTACGTGTGTGTGCGAATACATGCATCCAAGGCAGCGTGTGTGTGTCTTACCCCTGATTACATGTTTAATCAATGCCCATCTCATCGCGAGCTAGGGAAGTGAGGAGCGGAATTTACATTTTCATTTGATTCCCCTCTCTGGTCCGTCTGGCGCTCGCTATGCTAATTAATCAGTCATTCTAATGAGCTGTTAAAGGGAGATGGGGAAGAGTAATGAGGGGGGATAAAGGGAAAGCCAGCCTCTTGGTTTTCTCCCTGCCTTTGTGTCATCTGTGCCGCATTGTCATGGTAAACCGACATTGCAGTGTACGGAGCTAGCGCTTCCTTAGCTTGCTTCACATTGCAGATGTTCCTTTTCTCTTATCTCTGTGGACAGCCTAATTTCACAGAGAAGGGCAACAAAGAACAGGATGCGAGAAATGGCGTGTGATTTGCAATGGGGAAAGACAAGAAGGTCGGTGTTCCAAATGGCACTCCATTCTCTTTATAGTGCACTACATTTGACCAGGGCCCTAAGGCAAGAAGACAAGCATGAAGCCGTGCATCAAATGGGGGTCTCCGGCAGTGAGGGCTCTAGGCTTTGGTGTTGTTGTCATGCCTTTTGGCACGTATAAAAGAGCAACTGATGTCACAAATGAAAGAGGAGCTTCTCATACAACCTGTCTGCTGGAATAGATTGGCGCTACATACGCACAGTCATGCATAGTTTACACACCACGTACTCTTCAGACATCCGTACACACACACACACACACACACACACACACACACACACACACACACACACACACACACACACACACACACACACACACACACACACACACACACACACACACACACACTAGTATGACAAAAACATAAACACCTCCTGGCACACACTGCCATTTTCCGCCCTCTCATGCATGTTAAACACAGTATACTCCCCCCCCCCAACTCCCCCCCCCCCCCCGTCACCATGATGCACTACCCCTAGCAGGTTACATTCAGGTCAGAGAGTGATGAGCGTAATGCGCCTGCAGCCGTTGTGGCAGAGGAGTGCTTACCATCCTGTTCCCTCGTTCATCATACTTGGAGTAAATCCCCTGTAATAAATGTCCATGGAAACGTGCAGGGAGCCCACTTAAGCGATTAGAAAGGTGGGTCTCCTACTTTATCTCTGCATGATACACCAGGGTAGTGTCCCAAATGGCACCCTATAACCTCTTTGGTGCACTACTTTTGAGCAAGGCCAATAGGGCTCAAGTGCACTATATGGGGCTCTGGTCAAAAGTGGGGAATAGGGTGCCATTTTGCGACGCAGCCCTGGTGTATCATGCTGAGCTAAAGTTGGAGACCCTCCTTGTGGACTTATCTGTGCCACCATGTAAAGAAATTAAGTTAAAATAAGTAACATACAGTATATATTTTTTAAACACACAATCACACACACACACCCAGTGAACACACACAACTGATCTGTTCACTATTGAAAATTCAATTACTAGGATAATTCTAGAAAAAAATACTGAAATGAAATAATTCATTTGCACATTATCACTGGGTTTGCTACATTATTTGTTATCATTTAAGGTTTTTGATGGCAGAAAATGGCAGTTACAGCTGTTCAAAAACACACAAATCTCTGAGTCCGAAGGGGTGCACAGCCACACTCTGGGCCTTCCCCTCGACTGACTCATCAGCACCACCTTGCAAAACAATTTTGGGGAGAACCATGGTTGTAGTGGGACCATGTGGTCTGTTTTAGCACTGGAGAGGGAGAGGAAGAGGAGGATAGGGGGGAGAGGAGGTGTATGAACACAGGCAGTGTTATTTTATTCCATTGATTTAATCACTTGACCTTTCTTATTCACTGTAAAGAGCGAGAGTCGTTTGGTCAAGGTAGTACGCCCGCAGCATGTAAACGTAGAGCGTTTGTTTTCCTTCTCCGGCTGTGGCAAGCAAGTCTAGCGTGAAGGGAAATGACTTTTGCCTGGTGCCTGCAGCCCCACAGTGTGGTGTCTCCTCCTTCCGGTGCAGTGTTTACAGTACCCTGGCCCACATGACCAATAGCAGCGCAGCGTTCTGCCCTGGAGTGATGACAGGCGGGCTCTCTGGTTTGACAAATAGCAGCTGCCCTAGACAGGCAGACCCGTCTACTCAACAGCTGGCGGCACTCAAAGCTAGCTCCACCGCCGAGGCCCTGAGTACAGGCTCACACTCACATACACACTATACACATGCGTGCGTGCGCACACACACACACACACACACACACACACACACACACACACACACACACACACACACACACACACACACACACACACACACACACACACACACACACACATTCAATAGTAAAACTTAGCAGAATGTCCCATACCCTGTCCCTGCTCTGAGAGAGCTGTCAACAGAGGTGTCCAAGTATGTCAACAGCACAGGTGTCTAATGGTCCTCTCTCTCCCACAACACACTCAGGCCATGGTTGGGAGTCCTAACAAGCATGAACATGGGAACTGACACACAAAGGAGTTTGTTGAATGTCTCTTCACCATAACATATGGATGGGGTGGCAGAGAGAGAAAGAGAGAGAGACTGTGTGATATCCACACTAAAGCCACCAGCCTGGAGGAACGGGACATTCAAAAGTTCATGCACTTTCAGCTTCCCATCAGAGAGCCGCCAACCTACCAACAGTCATCCACTAGCACAATAACAGCAAGACCAACCCAGGCGGTGAGGGTGGACACTCCCCTGTGGCAAGGGTCAGGCACGGTTGATAAACCCATGCTGTTGATTTGGCTGTTCCATGCATTGGGAAGATAGGCTTGGGAAGTGGGAACAGCAGTTTGTGAAAAGTGAATGTTGTTTTTGTGTCATTCAATAAAAGGTCACAGGGATATGTTTCTGCCTCAAAGTGTTTGTTTCAATTAGATTACGCTATTATGTTATTACACTACTGCATCTGAACACATTATCAGTATTTGTCTGTTGTGAGTATGACATTGGCATACCATATTTATTCTGAATACAAATGAGGAATTTGTGGAATTGTGGAATGAGGAACAGCATGTGAAAACATTTTATACTGCGTCCCAAATGAAACCCTATTCCCTTTATAGAGCACTACTTTTGACCCAAACATAGGGAATAGGGTGCCATTTGGGATGTAGAATATATATCAACGTGACAGTCATACAGGAGACTGAGAAGAAAAAGGAATCCTGAAAGTGTGCCACATACAGTACTCAAACAGTGGGGAATTGAAAACAGATCAGCCAGTGTCTGTGTTTTCACGAGCCTCCCTGGACCTCCTCAGAGGCGGAAAATATTGGACATATGAGGAAGAGAGGAGAGCGACTTCATATCCTTTGAAGGATCCGATATTAACACATCAAACACCTTCTCTCTTCTTCAAGCTCTCTTTTAGTAGCCTGGCAACAAATGTTACGCAAGCTGTAAAACTATTTCCAATCGCAAATTCTGCTCACTCTTTTCTTCCCTCACCAAGCTAACTCAATTTCCACATGTTTAATGCTCGCAGTAGGAGGTGAAAATACCTTTTGGGATTTCTTCTCTCCCACTTCTTCCAAACCTAATCCCAGTGTATTGGAGACATTTCCTGCTGTACAACTCGGGTTGACATTTTGACCGCATACTTCAGGCCTCGCTCTTTCTCTCTCCCTCTGTCCCTCCCTCTTTCTCTCAGAATCTAGCTATAGCAGCACGGGGGTAGGGGATGGGCAGGAGAGCGGGGAGTGGGAGCGGAGGGGGGTTGTCAGAAGCAGACTCGGTATGACTGAAGTAGAGTAGGGTTTCTTTTACCCCATCACTCGACAGAAGGTTATTTGAAAGCTGCAGGAGTGAGAGTAGACTGTGGCAGTGGAGCGGTGGTTGTTACCACAGATTGTCTGTTTCACTCGCTTGATGGATGGTCCCTGTTTGATCAATAATGTTCACCGGCCTCCAACATTTCTCCTCCTCCTCACACAAACACACTGTGGTGAGAGAGGGGGGGGTTCTCGTTCAAATGCTTATTTCGATGTATCACATGTGGGGTTTGCTAAGACCGCCTAATCTCTCGGAAGTACCTATCAAAAGCATATGTTGGAGAAAGACAGGTAGAGTGGAGAATGTGGTGAGACCCTCCCTTCCATAAAAGGAGCCACTCTCCCGCCCTCTGGTTATTCTCGTTTCTCTTCCTCACAAAGAGTGTCACTCCTCTAGCTCTATATCGTCTGTTTGCCTGCTTAATCTGCTCGCAAGCAGACTTTGAAGGATATCGCTGCCGAGTGTAGGTCTTCAGACCCTGTTGAGAGGTTGAGTACTAACCGGAGGATTCGAGTAGAAATGTATTTTTACTTCTCAGGCTCCGTGTGTAGCTAGTTTCACTGCTAGCTATTGGGACTCAGTTAGCCCACGCTGCAAGGCTTAGGCTAACTTAGCTAGCTTGCTGAGAGGCTATCCTCACTAGCATACCCTACCTGCAACACGGTAGCATTGCTAGCTCCCTTCTCTAGTCTAGTTAACCAACGTTTACCCATTGGGTTAACTAGACCGACCCGTTCAGTCTTCACGGAACCGTCTGTCACGGCAGCACTCTTTCTGAAGGCTAACTCGGCCACTCGGGTTTCCTTCAGCCAGCACTGAGCTAGCCATGGCACACATTAACCACAAGGTAGCTTCTTGTTAGCTAAAGCCCAAGGCAATGTAATCAAACCAGCATTAGGACCTGCAACACAGTAATATTGCTATATCCTTTCTCTAGTCTCGTTTAACCTACGATACCAATCAAAAGTTGACACACCTACTCATTCAAGGGTTTTTCTTAATGTTTTACTATCTTATACGTTGTAGAATAGTAGTGAAGACATCAACATCAGAACTATGAAATAACTCATATGGAAGTAGTAACCAAAAAAGTATATTTTTCTAAAAACATATATTTTAGATTTTAGATTCTTCAAAGTAGCCACCCTTTGCCTTGATGACAGCTTTGCACACTCTTGGAATTCTCTTAACTAGCTTCATAAGGAATGCTTTTCCAACAGTGTTGAAGGAGTTCCCACATATGCTGAGCACTTGTTGGCTGCTTTTCCTTCACTCTGCGGTTCAACTCATCCCCAACCATCTCAATTGGGTTGAGGTCGGGAGATTGTGGACGCCAGGTCATCTAATGCAACACTCCACCACTCTCCTTCTTGGTCAAATAGCCCTTTCACAGCCTGGAAGTGTGTTTTGGGTCTTTGTCCTCTTAAAAAAATGTTTTGTCCCACTGAGCGCAAACCAGATGGGATGGCGTATCGCTGCAGAATGCTGTGGTAGCCATCCTGGTTAAGAGTGCTGTGAATTCTAAATAAATCACTGACGGTGTCACCAGCAAAGCACACCCACACCATCACACCTCGTTCTCCATTCCTAACGGTGGGAACAACACATGCGGAGATCATCCGTTCACCTACTCTGCGTCTCACAAAGACACGGCGGGTTGGAACCAAAAATCTCAAATTTGGACTCAGCAGAACAAAAGACAGATTCCAACAGTCTAATGTCCATTGCTCATCTTCTTATTGGTGTCCTTTTAATAGTGGTTTCTTTGCAACAATTTGACCACGAAGGCCTGATTCACGCAGTCTCCTCTGAACAGTTGGTGTTGAGATGTGTCTGTTACTTGAACTCTCTGAAGCATTTATTTTGGCTGCAATCTGAGGTGCAGTTATCTCTAATGAACTTGTCCTCTGCAGCAGAGGTAACTCTGGGTCTTCCTTTCCTGTGGCGGTCCTCATGAGAGCCAGTTTCATCATAGCGCTTGATGGTTTTTGCGACTGCACTTGAAGAAACTTTCAAAGTTCTTGACATGTTCCTATTTGACTGACCTTCATGTCTTAAAGTTTTCATGGACTGTCGTTTCTCTTTGCTTATTTGAGCTGTTCCATAATATGGACTTGGTCTTTTATCAAATAGGGCTATCTTCTGTGTACCACCCCTAACTTGCCACCACACAACTGACTGATTCAATCACATTAAGAAGGAAAGAAATTCCACAAATGAACTTTTTATAAGGCACACCTGTTAATTGAAACGCATTCCCGGTGACTACCTCATGAAGCTGGTTGAGTGAATGCCACGAGTGTGCAAAGCTGTCATCAACGCAAAGGGTGGCTATATATTGTGATCTGTTTAACACTTTTTTTGTTTACTACATCATCCCATATGTGCTATTTTGATCGTTTTTACAATGAAGAAAATAGTAAAAACAAAGAAAAACCCTGGAATGAGTAGGTGTGTCCAAACCTTTGACTGGTACTGTATGTTTATTCATTTCACGGCTCTGTAGTCCTGGGAGAATACCTACCCGAAGTCGAAATACCCCCACGCGATTCCCTTCAGCTAGCACTATGCTAGCTACAGCATTCCTTAGCTATGAGGTAGCTGTTAGTGTAACCAACTCCATATAGCAACCCAGAAGAAGGGCACACGGAAACCAACATTTAAGGTTGACTTTGTTTTTATCTGCACTAAAAGGTAGCAAACAGTGATGAGAGGCATTGACAGGACGACCACAGCCACACCTTTCACTGCTCTCAGAATGTCTCTCTCAAACTCAATGATGAGTCAATGACAAACAGTGATGACAGGCATTGATAGGAACGTTCACTGGTTAGACACAAGACACAGGACACAAGATATATTTTATATAGGCGCTATGGTAATAATACATGCCCTCAATATGAAGCGACATCAATCCATAAATGCAGAGCACAAGTAGAAATCTTTTTTATATGAACCTTTTACGGTAGTGATACAATAACCATTCACTTATTAATATTTAATTAAAGAACCCTTGGATTACCAATTACCTGCTAACAATATCTAGAGTGATATTGCAGGGTACTGAGTGATGGTGCTAGTTAGCTCGTTATTGACATGGCTAGCTAAGCCATGAAACACTCGGTTAACTCGCTAATGACTTTGGGATACAGTATATGAACCAGTTTTCAAAAGACGCTATTGTGCTAAACACTTTAAAACATGTACAGAGGAAGGAGACACGGACCTGCTTTCAGAATGTCTCTCTCAGTCTGAAAAGCAGGCAGACCAACTTTCCAAATAGGGGAGACACTCAAAACCCACTAGTTGTTCTTTCAAGGAAAATAATATAAAAAAGGCAAGTCAGAAGACACATCTAGTAAATGGTTTCACCCACTATTCTACCTACTACTCTGCCTGCAAACAGAGGTGTTCTTTGATTTTACATTGTGCATGGCGCAAGTGAGGAGGGTGGAAACTCAACATTTTCACAAGCAAGGAAAGAGACAGGCTCGTGACTCTTGGGAAAGAGTGCCAGCCCCTTATGCACAATCTCTGTTTTCACAGTCCTATGCACACTCTCTGTTTTCACAGTCTTTTGCATGCTCTCTTTTTTCACAATCTTATGCACGCTCTCTGTTTTTACAGTCTCATGCACGCTCTCTGTTTTTACAGTCTCATGCACGCTCTCTGTTTTTTGCATTTTTTGTCATGGAGAAGTGGTGTGACTATAAAGATTGTTCCTCCCAACTCTGTTTTCCATAGTCCAATGCTCCTTGGAGGATCTTTTGGACGGTGACCAGGTTAATCTTTGCCACTTTCTTGGCCTGCCAAGGCCCCGACAGTGATACAGTTTATCCTTAACTGTTGTGTAGTCTCTAAGAAGAGCACGTCGGCTATGCCCAGTCTCTAAGCTTTTAGCTCATCCTGGGACGTGTCTATTGTGATTAAAATTATTTCACAGATGCTATCTTCCTCCTTCTTTTGCTTCACTACTGCCCTTGGCGTCCCTAAGCATATAGATGGGCAGTGCTCTACCAGCTACTGTTCGCAGCTACTGTTCGCACCCACAGTCTGCCCAGCGGTTTTTAATATACCTAGCCCGGGTCGACTTTTTCCCCTTACAGGCTGACTACACCGCTCACTGCTCGCGCGCGCCAACGAGCGTCTTCGTTGCCAAGGGTTAAAATAGAAGTCAGTTCTATTTGTGACGCAGAGCGCGCTGCAAGTCCTGCCTCTCACCATCTCCTCATTGGTTTATAGAAGCAGGTACCCACATGCCATCTCCTCATTGGGTTATACCCCCGTGGGTGACTGAAAGCCGAAATAGGTCGATGGCGGTAATGCACCTAATTTATGAAAGTTGCCAATCGCAATATAAAGTTGAGAGAAGAAAAGCCTGGAAGGAGGAGAGATGACTAGAAACGATTCAGTTGACCGTTTTATGTGTGTATTAATTTTCGGAGGAGAGGACCTTGTGCATTTCAGGCAAAATAACAAATCAATGTTTATATCCCAGAACAAATTAGCTAGCAACAGCAAGCTAGCTAAATAGGACAAATTAGCTAGCAAGTGCAAGCCAGCTAGCTATCTTGCCATAAATGTTTAATGCTTTTCGACCTGTCCCCATAATTATAATTGGTTCAGAGTTTGTTTTGATATTTTAACCTGCGTGTCGTGATCGCGTTTGGTGTGGGGGGTCAAAATAAATGTATGCACGATGGAACACGATGGCGCACGCTTGCAGCCGGTTTGGGTTCCGTGTAAGTCGCACCTTGGAGCCTATGGCTTTTTGCCTGTCAATTTTCCTGGAAGAGTGTCCACATTGTTGTCTAATATACCCGGTTGCATCTACTTGGATTGCAGGAGAGCTCACAAGGGTGTCGTGCTCTTCACTTATTGGGTAACCACCCTCGGTAGATTGATTTATAATTGCGAGGGTGATAGCCTTCGGAGGGGCCTGGAAGAACCCTGAGGAGTTTACCTATTGGGATTTCAGGACAGCTCATTTAACTGAGATTTTGTGCGCAATGTATTGGGCTTCCCTTCACTTTGTTATGAGGTTTTTACCGATGGGTTGTCTCCGCACTTCCTCTCTGCATACTCCCTTAGTTTTGGAACCTCTGAGGGTTGCTGATGTTCAAACTACCCTGGCTTCAGAGAGCGTGTTCTTCAATTCGGGAGTTAGACAAATCCTTAGTGATACATCGAAACAAGCATTTGAAAGAGAACTGAAGGTTGCTTGCGTAACCCCCGGTTCTCTGATAATATGAGTGAGATGTATCACTGCATTCCCCTGCTCGCAAGAGCGTGAGGAAGAGAAGCATGCTTGAGAATAATCAGGGCGCAGGAGAGTGTGTTACGATTAACTATGAGTGTTGGGTGGAATCAGGCGCAGAGAGCAGGGTACTGTCGTTTATCAAAATGTATTCACCGGTGCAACAAAAAATGATGACGCCAACACACAAGGCGTATAAGTTGCCAGTCCAAAAACAACAGGACAAAATAGACCGGATAAATAAAGAACACGAAAAGCAAATACACCATCAAACACAGAGTAACAATTAACAAGCCCGCACAAAATACCCAGCAGGCCTAGTGCCCTTAAATACCCTACAAACAAACCCTAATACAAAACAGGTGTACCCAATTAACCAATAACAAACACAAACGGAAAAGAATCGATGGCAGCTAATAGGCCGGTGACGACGACCGCCGAGCCCCGCCCGAACAGGAAGAGGCACCCTCTTCAGCGAGGTTCGTGACAGAGTGGCTCCTTTTATGGAAGTGAGGGACTCACCTTATTTGCCACCCTTCATGTTTGTCTCCAACAGACACTTTTGATATGTACTTCCAAGAGAGTAGGCAACCTTGTGAACCCCACACGTGATACATATAACTCATATTATCAGAGAACTGGGGTTACACAAGTAACCTTAAGTTTCCCATTGCCCCCCCCCCCCCCCCCAAGTCATCTCTTTCTGAAGAAGAACACCCTCCATCTGCAAACCTCAGCCAGCCAGGAACGACGCACCGCTGTGCTGGAACATTCGCTCAGCCTCACTCTGCCATTCATTATTTTTTGCATTCTGTATCAGTGGTTTTTGTGTTTTAGCGATTGATGATTCCCTGTGTTGCATATTCATAAATTCATAGTCTTTGAAGAAGGGGGCGATTATTTAGTGTCTGACCGAAATGTGTGATTTAGATGTATTTTTTATTTTTCTTTGCTGTTGATCTGTACTGGCAGGTAAGTGAGAGTAGCCGTTGACAGAGTATGTAAGTGCACGTTGTCTCCCACACACACACTCTCCCTTTTCTCCCCCACCCAGGTATTATTTGTACACCTTTCAAACAAAGGTGTTTTGTGGCCAAAAACGGCAGTCTGCCTGCAGCAGCCTGGTCCAAATAGGAACATTACCTGCTCTATCTTTTTGCACAGAAAAACCCCATCCGTTTAAAAATGATTGACGTGTAGCCTACCCGGTCTGTTGCACGTTCTCGATGTCATCAGGTCACGTATAGCTAGCTAGCAAAGTTACATTCAGGTGAAAATTGTATAGAAAGTACAAGTTAGGTGCGCAAAAACACAAGGAGCGAGAGAATAGGAAAAGTTTAACCTGTGTATACTGTGTTCCACTTACAATTGACTTCTCGTCGTCGTCCTTGCAAAAACACATCCAACCACTACTGCTAGTGCTAGCGCTAGTGACAGTGTCTAATGAGGCTGGTGCCTATAGAAGCATGGCCTTCATGGCCTTGAAAATAAATACTGTTCAATCAAGGCTTTCTATGTGCACTGTTTTTTTCTGGTAAACTGGAGACCTTGTAGACCTACTGATTCTAGCCTCTTGAGGAGGAACGGGAAAACCTGCAGCTGGAGAGAACCTCACGCTGAAAACTATCTGACGCCTGTATGGCTGAGATCAGACAGACACACACAGATGAGGTCGATGACAAGATGGAGAACACTGCGAAAGAGATGGCCTGACAAAACAACACGACAACTGAGTTTGCAGAGGAGAGAGCGTGCAAGAGGAAAAGGTTTCATGACGAGGACGCAGAGGACGACAGAAGTGTAAAGCAGAAGGTGTGTAAAGCTGATGTAGCCTATACCGTAGGCTACTATTACATACTTGTGGGGCAGTTTGCGAATCGATTTGCTGACTTCAGACCAATGGCTTGGGTGCTCTCTGTGCTCTATGGTTGCTAAGCGCTTTGAGTGCTCTGATGCAGAAAATAATATGCTTGATCTTGCAAGTTTCTACTCAGAAGACATTTACAAGCCTGAGGAAGTTTCTCTTTCCGCACAATGTATTTCCGAGTTAGCCATGGATCTCAACACTGACGCAGTCCTACCATTCATTCTTTATTGCCAACGACATGTACCGAGTATATCCAAATCTGACCCTTCTCCATAGAATCTACAAAACCATTCTAATTAATTGTATTGGTCACATACACATATTTAGCAGATGTTATGGCTGGTGTCGCGAAATGCTTGTGAAAATGCATTGTGAAATGCATTCCTATCAGCAGTGCCAGTGCACCTGAAGCTCATCATGAGCTACATGCATGAATGAGGCCAGGCTATCCAACTTCAATTGGCTTTGTACTGAGCGGGACATAGACATTGACAAAGTGGTTGGCAAGCTTGCCGACATGAAGGAGAGGAGGATGACGCTCTAAAAATATAACCTTGATTTGTACATAGTTCTTTCACCTGTTGGGATTATTATTTTGTTCTATGGAATGGATGATGGAATTAACAAATGAACTAGACTACATCAAACTACAACATGGCTATATAGGCTTTAGTCTTTGGTTAAGACTAAAGCAGTCAGAATGTTATTACAGGCCCTCTTGCTCATCACTTCTCAGCACCTATCGGCAGGCAGTGTGTGTGTATGTGAGACACAGCTTGCCTGCCTTATGGGTTGCTTAAGCACACAGCCAAGACAACGCAGGTGTGGCTTCGGGATAAGTCTATGCCTGAACATATATGTGCAGTGACATTCCCCATCCAACCTGACAGGTGCTTGAGAGGATCTGCAGAGAATAATGGGAGAAACTCCCTAAATACAGTTGTAACGGGTTTCTTCTTCCTCCTCCTCTGAGGAGTAGTAGGAAGGATCGGAGGACCAAAATGCAGCGTGGTATGTATCCATAATGTGATTTCATGGAAAATGAATACAAAATACAAAAGAACAAGTCCTGCAATCACCGAAACTGAAAAATAATCACCCACAACTGAAAAATAATCACCCACAACTCAAAGGTGAAACCAGGCTACCTAAGTATGGTTCTCAATCAGGGACAACGATTGACAGCTGCCTCTGATTGAGAACCATACCAGGCCAAACACAGAAATCCCAAATGATAGAAAAAATAACATAGACTGCCCACCCCAACTCACACCCTGACCATACTAAAACAAAGACAAAACAAAGGAACTAAGGTCAGAACGTGACATGTGCCAAGCTTGTAGAGTCATCCTGATATAGACTTGAGGCTGTAATCGCTGCCAAAGGTGCTTCAAGAAAGTATTGAGTGAAGGGTCTGAATACTTATGTAAATGTGATATTTCAGTTACATTTTTTAAATACATTTGCCAAAATTCTAAAAACCTGTTTTTGCTATGTCGTTATGGGGTATTGTGCGTAGATTGATGAGAAAAAAACTATGTAATCCATTTTAGAATGAGGCTGTAATGTAACAAGAGGGAAATTCTAAATTGTTTTGGGAGTATCTAAAAAAGTTAACAGGGAAAGACCAAAGTAACACTGCAAAAAGACTAGAAATCATGGTGAATAACAATCTAACACAGGATGCAGTCGAAATAGCAATAGCCTTCAATTCCTACTTTATTGACTCTGTCAGAGTACTGACACAGAACCCCTCCACTGATTTCTTGGGCTCAGTGCTAGTGAATGACACTCAACCTGTCTTCATCATAAGGGAGGTTTCTGAGTCAAAGGTGAACAAGGTGATTAGCTCACTAAAGAACTCTAAAGCCAAATATGTGTTTGGGCTGGACTCTACCTTTCTTAAAATCTACAAAGAGTCACTCATTGGTCCCATTACTAAGGTCACCAACACATCTATTGGTCTGGGGGTGTTTCCAAGGGTATGGAAGTCGGCCATAACAACGGCCATCTTTAAATCGGGTGACCCTGCTGACGTGAGTAACTACAGGCCCATTGGTATACTACCTGTGGTGTCAAAGGTTGTTGAAAAGTGTGTAGCAGAACAACTGATTGCCCACCTCAACAACAACTCTTCACATTACACTCCATGCAGTTTGGCTTCAGAGTGAAACACTCCACAGAAACGGCCAACTGCTTTCTTCTGGAGAATGCGATGTCCAAGATGGACAAAGGGGGTGCTGTTGGGGCTGTGTTTCTGGACCTAAGGAAGGCTTTTGATAATGTTAACCATGAGATTCTCATCACAAAATTGTCCAAGTTCAACCTTTCCCCCGATGCCTTGAGATGGATGAAATCATACCTTGAAAGCAAAACTCAGTGGGTCAGAGTAAGCAATGAGCTGTCGCCCACTCTTAGCTATGATGTGGGCGTGCTCCAAGGGTAAATACTGGGGCCCCTCCTGTTCAGCCTGTACATTAATGATCTGCCTTCTGTCTGTACTGGGTCCAAAGTTCAAATGTATGCAGATGATACAGTGATATATGTGCATGCAAAGAGCAAACAACAAGCTGCACAAGAACTCACTACTGTAATGGTCCAGGTTACAAAGTGGCTCAGTGACTCGTGTTTGCATCTCAATGTGAAAAAAACTGTTTGCATGTTCTTCACAAAGAGGGCAACAGATGCTACTGAACCAGATGTCTATGTGTCAGGGGAGAAGCTCCAGGTAGTATCGGATTTTAAGTACCTTGGCATCATACTTGATTCCAACCTCTCTTTTAAAAAGAATGTGAAAAAGGTAATTCAGATAACCAAATTCAACCTAGCTAATTTCCGATTTATATGAAATTGTTTGACTACAGAGGTAGCAAAACTGTACTTTAAATCTATGATACTCCCCCACTTAACATACTTCTTGACTAGTTGGGCCCAAGCTTGCTGTACAACATTAAAACTTATTCAGCCTGTCTACAAACAGGCTCTCAAAGTGCTTGATAGGAAGCCCAATAGCCATCATCACTGTTACATCCTCAGAAAGCATGAGCTCCTGAGTTGGGAAAATCTTGTGAAATACACCGACGCATGTCTTGTATTCAAGATCCTAAATGGCCTGGCTCCCCCTCCACTCAGTATTTTTGTTAAACAGAAAACCCAAACATATGGCAACAGATCCTCAAGATCTGCCATGAGACGTGACTGTATGGTTCCCTTAAGGAAAAGCACCTTTAGTAAATCCGCTTTCTCTGTGAGAGCTTCCCATGTCTGGAATACACTGCCATCAGACACACATAACTGCACCAACTATCACACCTTCACAAAATGTATGATGACATGGATAAAGGTCAATCAGATTTGTGATCATAATCCCCAGCTGTGTATTGCCGCTTTGCATGTTGTCTGTCTGTAGCTTGTGAGGTGTGGAAACACTTTGTTGCTTTTATGAATTTTGTCTTGCTGCTTTTTGTTCTATGTTGCTCTGTCTGTATGCTATGTCTTGCTTGTCCTATGTTGCTCTGCGTGTGCTCACTGCTCAAGGATTGTCTATATTGGATTTGTTTTTAATAACCTGCCCAGGGACTGCGGTTGAAAATTAGCCGGTTGTTTAAAACCGGCAATTTTACTGAAACATTGATTAATGTGCACTGTCCCTGTAAAAATAAAATAAACTCAAACTCAAAAAGTCAAGGGGTCTGAATACTTTCCGAAGGCACTGTATACTGAATATAAATAGTGAAGAGAGCAGGTCCCAAAATTGATCCCTGTGGTACACCTTAATGTACTTCAAGAAATTCAGACTTAACCCAATCCATCACGATGGCCTGAGTTCGGTCACTAAGATAATCATGAAAAAGAACAGGTGTCGGAGCTCAGGACTATCGAGGACAACTTATTCAATAAAATAGCATTGTCAACAGTATCAAAAGCTTTTGACAGGTCCACAAACAAAGCAGCACATTTCATTTGAGTGGCTAAAGCAATGACAAGATCATTTACAACTAAAGTGGTTGCTGTAATAGTACTATGCCCAGGCCTAAACTCTGATTTACATTCAAAATACATTTCTCAGATTTAAAAAAAGAGCAAAGTTGTACATTTTCCAAAGATTTGAGAATCTCAGCTAGACAAGGAATCCTTTGAAATGGGACTATAATTATTAAGATCACTACTATCCTTGCCCCTGAGGAATGGCAGCACTATAGCTATTTTCTGATAACAATGTGGGTTATTATACCAACAATGATGTGCGCTGCACACTTAAGCAGACCAGGATAAAATTTGTCGGCCTCTGTGGATTTCTTGTTGTCTATTGCTAATAATGCATCCTGGATGAATTTTTCTGTAAATAGCATAAAATAACGTTACTTAAATTGATCCATCAAGTCAAAGGGAGGGGCGAAAACCTGCAGACACTCGGCCCTCTGTGGAATGAGTTTGACACGTGTGGTTTTGATGATTCTCTGCTTTGGTGCTGCTGTCCATGGTTCTGACTTCCTGCGGAGCTCTCCTGCCCGCTGTGCTTTGTAGAGCGACGTGCGCTGTCCTTTGTGCTGAAACATTGTATTGATATTCGCGGCCGACTGGCAACCTGTTTTCTTTTTTTGTGTCTTTCAAAACACGTGTCTGGCAAAGTGGTACACCATATCTATCTGTATCAGTGGAGGCTGCTGAGTGAAGGTCGGCTCATAATAACAGCTGGAACAAAGCTAATGGATTGGTTTCAAATGCATAGAAACCATGTGTTTGATACCACTCCACTGATTCCGCTCCAGCAGTTACCACGAGCCAGTCCTCCCCAATTAAGATGCCACCAAACTTCTGTGCCCTGTATGCTTTATTGGAAAAAGGCTTCCATGGCTCAATATATGGTGATGCCTAATCAGCTATCCTTTAAAAAATTATTTGTGATGATACCCTGGCAAATGAATCTGAAACATTTGGCAATGTTCAACTTCACTGCACAGGCACTATATAAAATAGCTTTGCCGTACTCATTGGTAAGCTAATCAATACCTGAATATACTTCTTGTTGAATTTACTAGGCATTGCAAGACAAGACATTGCGATAGGCTATAGACTACCAAGATATAGCATATGTGCATGGTACCAAATGTCTATCTGCCTGCCCCTCCTCTCTCTCCCTTGTTGGTTCGCCTGCTCTTTCTCTTCTCTAAGAAAGAGGTGAGTTTGTTCAGTCTACGATCTGTTGTTGTCGAATTGCTAAGCCTACTCATTGCAAGGCAATACATTGTGAGATACAGCATTGTGGTATAGTTCTACAACTTTTGATTACCAATGGAAGGTTCTGACTCTGTCTGAGTGGTGGGCGACCAGCCTACGTATACCTGGCTGTGCCCCTCCCGCCCTCGCTAGTCCGCTCTTTTTTTTGCTGTAAAAGTTGCAAGAGTTTGTGTTCTCTGAAGTAGACTACGGCAATTACTCAGTCTCCTCCAATGCAAAAATACTCGGGAGACAATTCCTAGTGGAATCTACGTTTGACACCCAGAAATGGGTGTCCACAGCGGGAGTCGATGGGGAAGGAGTTGAGGAATTAATTATTTTGGAGTCGACTCCCCACCACTAATTGTCTCAAGTGTTTATTCTGCGTCCCAAAGGGCACCCTATTTTGACAAATGTAGTACAATATGTAGTGAATAGGATGCCCTTTGGGATGCAGACCTGGATGACATGACTCATCTGTGGATTAATCAGAATGTAGGCAGCTTAATTAATAAGAAAGTATGATATACAGTCAAAATCGATCCCATTTTACATGCAGTCTTAACAACCAAGAAGGAAAAAAGAAACTTCCAATCTTTGGTTATTTTAGATTTCAATCATACTAAATTCCTCACACTTATAGGCATAATGCATTTTGTGAGCTAGCTTCGAGCACACATTGGGAGGTTGGAGGGAGAGTGCTGGGAGGCAAAGGGAGTAGGTGTTTTACGGTTCTTTTACTCCTAAGCCTCTTGGTATGAAGGGGGTGTTGGGTGGAAGGGGCGGGAATGGTTCCCATGCCAGACTCATTCTGAACACAATCCTATTACAGATGACAATGCACACGAAAAAGAAAAAAACTCACTCACCTTCAGCTTCCTCTCTGTGACTAAAGAACATGTCAAACTAACATCCGGGGTTCAATTGCCTCTTTCACCTTCAACTAGAACCTTTCAATTCCATTTTGACATAATTTCACCATCTCCCATTTCTCATTGAAGTGGAAAAATGACCTTAATAAAAAGCAGACATATTGAGATGGTGATGTGGCTCCCGCAGGCTGGAAGCAGGAGGCCATGAAAGGATTTGAGAAGCCGAGTGCCTCTCGCTGGGTATTCACTCTGTCACACACACACACACACACACACACACACACACACACACACACACACACACACACACACACACACACACACACACACACACACACACACACACACACACACAGGGGGCTACCCACCCCGTTACACAGGGGGCTACCCACCCCGTTACACAGGGGCTGGGCTGACATAAATCTTGGTGCCAGCTGCATCTGGCAGCTCTCCTTGTGGCTCCAGATAATGGAGAGTGAAGAGCGTTAGATAATGGAGAGTGAAGAGAGTTACGGCCCTTTTGATCAGCAGATCTCACTGAACTGAGAGAATGCTCTGCGTCCTAAATGGCGTCCTATTCCCTATATAGCACACTACTTTTGACCAGGGCGCTGGTCAAAAAGTAGTGCACTGTGTAGGGAATAGGGTGCCATTTGGGACTCGGTCCTGTGAGAGTGGCGAAATTCCACACTTACATGGGCCCGACCAACTGCGGGATTCAATCTGGAACTGCTCTCAGATCAGTGTTATTTATAACGGAGTATAGCTTTTTGAGCTGGTTGAAATACAGGACAATCTTTTACATTCAGAATGGGAAGAAAAGTATGAATACAATATAATAGATTAGAAGACATTTTGTTCCCTATGAGAAAAATAAAGCTACAATTTGAACTATTCTGTTCAGTTCGTTGGGTTCTGTTCTGTTCTATTTTATTCGGATGGCTTGGGTCACAAATTTCCATTCTAGAGCCTTGATCAGACCACCGAGACTGTCGGCTGTGGTGCTACTCTGCACCTATGAACAGAATGTCCAGAGTCAATATTTTTTTGCGGACACATAGCACATTGGAGACGTAGCGCATACAGCATAGACAGGCCAGAAGTTGGAAGTGGCGTTGCTTTCTTAAGCTTTGCTTCCATTGGCAAGTCCATGCTAGATAGCCAAAGCTTGCTAGCTGCGCTAATGTTGCAAGCTCGCCACAACTAGATTTTTTCCCCATTTTTTTTCACCTTTATTTAACCAGGTAGGCTAGTTGAGAACAAGTTCTCATTTGCAACTGCGACCTGGCCAAGATAAAGCATAGCCGTGTGAACAGACAACACAGAGTTACACATGGAGTAAACAGTAGACAAGTCAATAACACAGAAGAGAAAAAGAGAGTCTATATACATTGTGTGCAAAAGGCATGAGGAGGTAGGCGAATAATCACAATTTTGCAGATTAACACTGGAGTGATAAATGATCAGATGGTCATGTACAGGTAGAGATATTGGTGTGCAAAAGAGCAGAAAAGTAAATAAATAAAAACTGTATGGGGATGAGGTAGGTAAAATTGGGTGGGCTATTTACCGATAGACTATGTACAGCTGCAGCGATCGGTTAGCTGCTCAGATAGCAGATGTTTGAAGTTGGTGAGGGAGATAAAAGTCTCCAACTTCAGCGATTTTTGCAATTCGTTCCAGTCACAGGCAGCAGAGAACTGGAACGAAATGCGGCCAAATGAGGTGTTGGCTTTAGGGATGATCAGTGAGATACACCTGCTGGAGCGCGTGCTACGGGTGGGTGTTGCCATCGTGACCAGTGAACTGAGATAAGGCGGAGCTTTACCTAGCATGGACTTGTAGATGACCTGGAACCAGTGGGTCTGGCGACGAATATGTAGCGAGGGCCAGCTCGACTAGAGCATACAGGTCGCAGTGGTGGGTGGTATAAGGTGCTTTAGTGACAAAACGGATGGCACTGTGATAAACTGCATCCAGTTTGCTGAGTAGAGTGTTGGAAGCTATTTTGTAGATGACGTCGCCGAAGTCGAGGATCGGTAGGATAGTCAGTTTTACTAGGGTAAGTTTGGCGGTGTGAGTGAACGAGGCTTTGTTGCGGAATAGAAAGCCGACTCTAGATTTGATTTTCGATTGGAGATGTTTGATATGAGTCTGGAAGGAGAGTTTACAGTCTAGCCAGACACCTAGGTACTTATAGATGTCCACATATTCAAGGTCGGAACCATCCAGGGTGGTGATACTAGTCAGGCGTGCGGGTGCAGGCAGCGAATGGTTGAAAAGCATGCATTTGGTTTTACTAGCGTTTAAGAGAAGTTGGAGGCCACGGAAGGAGTGTTGTATGGCATTGAAGCTCGTTTGGAGGTTAGATAGCAGTGTCCAAGGACGGGCCGGAAGTATATAGAATGGTGTCGTCTGCGTAGAGGTGGATCAGGGAATCGCCCGCAGCAAGAGCAACATCATTGATATATACAGAGAAAAGAGTCGGCCCGAGAATTGAACCCTGTGGCACCCCCATAGAGACTGCCAGAGGACCGGACAGCATGCCCTCCGATTTGACACACTGAACTCTGTCTGCAAAGTAGTTGGGGAACCAGGCAAGGCAGTCATCAGAAAAACCGAGGCTACTGAGGCTGCCGATAAGAATATGGTGATTGACAGAGTCGAAAGCCTTGGCAAGGTCAATGAAGACGGCTGCACAGTACTGTCTTTTATCGATGGCCGTTATGATATCGTTTAGTACCTTGAGCGTGGCTGAAGTGCACCCGTGACCGGCTCGGAAACCAGATTGCACAGCGGAGGAGGTACGGTGTGATTCGAGATGGTCAGTGACCTGTTTGTTGACTTGGCTTTCGAAGACCTTAGATAGGCAGGGCAGGATGGATATAGGTCTGTAACAGTTTGGGTCCAGGGTGTCTCCCCCTTTGAAGAGGGGGATGGCTGTGGCAGCTTTCCAATCCTTGGGGATCTCAGACGATATGAAAGAGAGGTTGAACAGGCTGGTAATAGGGGTTGCGACAATGGCGGCGGATATTTTCAGAAATAGAGGGTCCAGATTGTCAAGCCCAGCTGATTTGTACGGGTCCAGGTTTTGCAGCTCTTTCAGAACATCTGCTATCTGGATTTGGGTAAAGGAGAACCTGGAGAGGCTTGGGCGAGTAGCTGTGGGGGGGGCGGAGCTGTTGGCCGAGGTTGGAGTAGCCAGGCGGAAGGCATGGCCAGCCGTTGAGAAATGCTTGTTGAAGTTTTCGATAATCATGGATTTATCGGTGTTGACCGTGTTAACTAGCCTCAGTGCAGTGGGCAGCTGGGAGGAGGTGCTCTTGTTCTCCATGGACTTCACAGTGTCCCCGAACTTTTTGGAGTTGGAGCTACAGGATGCAAATTTCTGCCTGAAGAAGCTGGCCTTAGCTTTCCTGACTGACTGCGTGTATTGGTTCCTGACTTCCCTGAACAGTTGCATATCGCGGGGACTATTCGATGCTATTGCAGTCCGCCACAGGATGTTTTTGTGCTGGTCGAGGGCAGTCAGGTCTGGAGTGAACCAAGGGCTATATCTGTTCTTAGTTCTGCATTTTTTGAACGGAGCATGCTTATCTATGCTTATCTGCTTATCTGGTGAGGAAGTTACTTTTAAAGAATGACCAGGCATCCTCAACTGACGGGATGAGGTCAATGTCCTTCCAGGATACCCGGGCCAGGTCGATTAGAAAGGCCTGCTCACAGAAGTGTTTTAGGGAGCGTTTGACAGTGATGAGGGGTGGTCGTTTGACTGCGGCTCCGTAGCGGATACAGGCAATGAGGCAGTGATCGCTGAGATCCTGGTTGAAGACGGCGGAGGTGTATTTGGAGGGCCAGTTGGTCAGGATGATGTCGATGAGGGTGCCCTTGTTTACAGATTTAGGGTTGTACCTGGTGGGTTCCTTGATGATTTGTGTGAGATTGAGGGCATCTAGCTTAGATTGTAGGACTGCCGGGGTGTTAAGCATATCCCAGTTTAACAGAACAAACTCTGAAGCTAGATGGGGGGTGATCAATTCACAAATGGTGTCCAGGGCACAGCTGGGAGCTGAGGGGGGTCGGTAGCAGGCGGCAACAGTGAGAGACTTATTTCTGGAGAGAGTAATTTTTAAGATTAGTAGTTCGAACTGTTTGGGTATGGACCTGGAAAGTATGACATTACTTTGCAGGCTATCTCTGCAGTAGACTGCAACTCCTCCCCCTTTGGCAGTTCTATCTTGACGGAAAATGTTATAGTTGGGTATGGAAATCTCAGAATTTTTGGTGGCCTTCCTGAGCCAGGATTCAGACTCGGCAAGGACATCAGGGTTAGCAGAGTGTACTAAAGCAGTGAGTAAAACAAACTTAGGGAGGAGTCTTCTGATGTTGACATGCATGAAACCAAGGCTTTTTCGATCACAGAATTCAACAAATGAGGGTGCCTGGGGACATGCAGGGCCTGGGTTTACCTCCACATCACCCGCGGAACAGAGGAGGAGTAGGATGAGGGTGCGGCTAAAGGCTATCAAAACTGGTCGCCTAGAGAATAAAGAAAATAATAAAAAAAGGATAAAAGGAGCAGATTTCTGGGCATGGTAGAATATATTCAGGGCATAATGCGCAGACAGGGGTATGGTGGGGTGCGGGTACAGTGGAGGTAAGCCCAGGCACTGGGTGATGATGAGAGAGGTTGTATCTCTGGACATGCTGGTTGTAATGGGTATAATGGGTATCAGGGGTATCAGGGGTATCAGGGGTATGAAGAGTGGAACTAGGGGCTCCATTGTAAACTAAAACATTGTAAACTAAAACAATGATAACTAACCTGAACAACAGTATACAAGGCATATTGACATTTGAGAGAGACATACAGCGAAGCATACAGTAATCACAGGTGTTGAATTGGGAGAGCTAGCTAAAACAGTAGGTGAGACAACAACAGCTAATCAGCTAGCACAACAACAGCAGATAAAATGCCGTTGACTAGGCAGGGAGGGTCGGATTAACTACACGCAGAGCCTGAGTGCGGCTGGGGCCGACAGATAAAACATAAACAAGCAGAATGGAGTACCGTGATTAATGGACAGTCCAGCATGCATCAGCTATGTAGCCAAGTGATCTAATGACTAAATAGCTTGTAGCTAGTTAGCTGGTTAGCTTCTGGAGGTTCTTGAATGTGTTCTAAAAATTTAAAATAATAGCGATTCCGTATCACATTGGGTGAGGCAGGTTACCGGGAGGTATAATCGAATTAAAAATTGAAAAGAGATTGAAAGTAAATATGGGTCCAGTGAGTGGTCGGGCTGGCTGGGGACGCAGCGATTCAGACAGTTAGCAGGCCTGTGCTAACAAGCTAACAGTTAGTAGGCCGGGGCTAAACAAGCTAGCAGTTAGCAGACCGGGGCAAAACAAGCTAGCAGTTAGCAGGCCGAATTAGCAAGCAAGCAGATAGCAAAGGCTAGAAAGTTAGCCTTTGGGGACATCGCGATGGGGTTAAGTCTGTTTATGCCTCTTCATGCGGTGACATCGATAGACCGGTCGTGGGTCCGGATATTGTAGCCCAGGAGTATGCTTCGGTGGTAGCACTGGCCGGGCTAGTTTCAAGCTAAGTGGATGGAAACGCTAGCCAGGAGTAATCATCCGGGGTTGCGGTTAGCTAGTTAGCTAGTTGTGAAGATCCAGATGAGAATGTTCCGTTTGCGGTGGGAATCCGGGGATAAAAATAATAAAAATAATAGGTCCGTTATGCTCTGATTAGAGTCGCGTTGTTCGAACTGGCGAGAGCTTTCTGAGCTAAAGGTTAGCTGATGACCGGTTAGCTGATGACCGCTAGCAATGGTTTGCTGACTGATAGCTGGTAGTTAGCTGGCTAGCTTCAGTTGAGGGGTTCCGGATCCGAAGTAAATATAAATACTTTAGAAAAAAAAGCAGATCCACGCTACATTGGGTGAGGCGGGTTGCAGGAGAGTATTTAGATGTTGAGGTTTAGCAAAATGTTTTAAAAGATATGCGAAGAAAAATATGTAAAAATATGTTTAAAAAAACGATATATACAAGGGACACGACATGACAAGACGTCTGACTGTTACGCCATCTTGGATCAATATAACTAGCTAGCAAGATGAAGAAATAGTTTAATTCACACTCCTTTATACCACAGAAATATCTGTTATACCATACTGCCAGTTTGCTTGCTAGGTAAACATTTAGCATCGTCATTCGCTATGCCAGCCTTTCATTTGTGACTAGATACTGCACTGACTTTCGGCAGAATAGTCAGCTTGCTTCATGAAATGCAATGTGATTTAATCATGTTACTAACAAAAGTGGCTAGATAGCTATAGGAGGAAGCATTTAGTATCCAATTCATTTCATATTTGGTGTGATGCTCAGCTAGCAAGCTAGCTAGCTAATAGACAATTTTCATTCACATTGTCACACTTGAGAAATATTGCTCCTTCAAGCACAAAACTAATTTGCTAGAAAAGATGCAACTAAGACTTGCTCTATAAAAAAAAGGCCAAATTAGTTGCACGTATTTTGTTGTTGTTAAAGTCCTACTCTAGTCTCCTTTTCAGATAATTTATCACCTGATTTATTTTACAAAAGGCAGTTTATTTTACAAAAGGAAGTCGAATGAATGGGCTGTCACTATGGGGAGCTTTTTATAGAGCGCCCGGTTCAATTGTGCATAAGAGCATTTTAAAAATCTCTAAATGGTTAAACCAGTGAGACATATACGTGATTATTGAAAACAATCTGTGAGTTTGCTTAATTTACTATCCTAAATGAATATATTTAATTATTTTTCCATATCCAATTCATGTATATTACTCTACTTTCCAGGATGTGGGCAGACTGACATTTTGACCACATCGGATTGGAAATTACACATCCTTTTTTTTTTTTACCTCAGATTGGTGATGTTAGTAAAACAGTTTATAGTCAACACGATGACACAAGATCAATTGCTTAAAATGGGGGTCGCAGGACTTGAATGCAGTTATCATTTTTCTTCTCAAATGGCACGGATCATTCCAGGCGGTGGTCTCTCTATAAAAGTCGCTGGCCACACACCAACACACTGATTTTAAGGTCAAACTATCACTTAAATAGCAGCCAGCCATTATCACTGTCGGTATCCTGTGGTGGGCCGTGATACGTTGAAGTTAACAAACAGGAAAAGTGGTTTGTTCCCTGTTCCTGTGATGGCAGCCTCCCAAAATCAACATCCACCATTCCAAAATATAGATATATGCCCTCTACAGCTAACCAACCATGTGTAGGTTATTCAAGTTTCCATGTGCCCTTTGAATAGTGTTTTAAAAAGCGCTACACCTCAAAAGTTTCCTCCTGTTCTATTGATTATTATATCGATGGAAGTGATTAACAAAAAAAAGTGTTGCATTACATTTACTGCATTGAAGACCCACTTTTTGAATTGTTGAAAATGCAACGATTCAAAATGTAGCTAGATGTCTTCTACAAATAGTCCTCTAACCATTATGTACACATTATTCTCAGATTCAGTGTGGTTTTTGAGCTGTGTTAGTTTTAACAGGATGTGCAACCTCCTCTACCGCCTCTCGCGCAATTGATTTTAGCGTGATAATCGATGAGTGACAAAAAAGCATTGCATTTCTCCCTCTGTTTTGGGGACCCCCATGTCAAAATGCAACATTCCAAAATGTAGCTGACTGTGGTTTGCAGGTTGTCCTCTAACCACTGATGTAAAAAGATATCCAGTTTCCACGTGGTTTTTGAGTTGAGTGATTTATTGGCACTTGTCAAAACAACAGGGTTTTTGGTGAGTGTGCAATTTGTAAGGTTCTCATAAAAAAATATACAAGTAATATGATTACTATTGTTGCACATGTATGTGTAGATAGTACATTTTATGTTAAGGTTTTCAATATATCACAAACTGTTTGTGCATATTAGTTTGGCTATTTATCAATATGTCTTGTCAACAGGAAGCAGCAACAGCATCATTTTCAACTTCAGTGTCACGACTTCCGCCGAAGTCGGTCCCTCTCCTTGTTCGGGCGGCGTTTGGCGGTCGATGTCACCGGCCTTCAAGCCATCGCTGATCCACTTTTCATTTTCCATTTGTTTTGTCTTTGTCTTACACACCTGGTTTCAATCCCCCAATTACCTGTTCATTATTTAACCCTCTGTTCCCCCGTGTTTGTTTGTGAGTGATTGTTTCTATGTAGGAAGGTCCGTTATTGTGGGCTCTGTTTTTGTATTGCATTTATTATATGTTGAGTAAAATACGTTTCTTTACTCATAACTGCTGTCCTGCGCCTGACTCCTATACACCAACTACACACAGACTTCCTTACATTCAGTTTTAGGAATATAAATGGATATTCTCTATTGGTATTGTACAGATGAAAGATCTTAATTTGAGCCAGTTTGCTACCGCAGGAAAATAATCCTGCAGCAACAAGACATGTGAATTATTATGTGTATTATAACGAATTGACATTTTTGTAGGGTTGATACATTTTTGCAAGAAAAATCAAGTCTGAAATTTCAAAGTGAAAATTACAAACTTCAGAAGCCTTTTAAATCCTAAAATACACTACAAATGTTTACTTGCAACAGGGTGACTGTACTTAATCAGGTAAAAACTACTGAGTGAGTCAAATGTGCAAATGTGCAAAAACATGCTGTGATTGATTAATTTTGATGATACACATTTTTGGGGGGATATACCAGATTTAAAAAAAAGAACCACTTTGAATGGACACGGTGACCTCATCATGGCTTGGGGTCAAGTGAGGGACGATGGGGGATTTCAGAAGACACGAGTCAGGTGGGAAAACGCCTGGAGGTGTGTGTGTGTGTGTGTGTGTGTGTGCGTGTGTGTGTGTGTGTGTGTGTGTGTGTGTGTGTGTGTGTGTGTGTGTGTGTGTGTGTGTGTGTGTGTGTGTGTGTGTGTGCGTGTGTGTGTATATGTGTGTGTGTGTGTGCGCGCGTGCTTCTGTAAGTGTGTTTACATGGTGGACGAGGTCTTTAATAAGGTGCTATACTCAGGGTAAAACATGACCTTCAGCTCACCACAAGCCTGCACAGACAAAGACTCTAATCTGGGTTTTCTCTCTTCACCCAGGGGGATATCATATTGGCTCCTTAAAGGGAGGGGGGAGGATTGTCTACACACACACACGTACACACACCACCAGGCTTCATGTCCACCACCGGCCGAGATGAGAAATAGAAGATTTAATGAAAGCCTTCACTGTGGTTCTGACACCGCTGGGCACATTCAATTCAAGATCTGTCCAATAGCTCCTGCTTCTTGAAATATTTTGCACATGTGCCTGATTGCTTTGTGTGTGTGCGTGTGTGTGTGCATGTGTGTGTGTGTGTGTACATTCCTGAGTGTGTACACACACTCTTCTCCTCCCCCGATCCACTTACCAGTACTTTCTGGAGAGGAGGATTTGTCAATGTGGCTAAATGAGATGGCTCATTGACTCAGACATAGGGGAGCGATCCCACCAAACTCTGCCTGCACTGAGCCATTTGTTCTTGTTCCACTGTAATGCTAAACAAATACACACTCTCTCCTATGGGATAACACCCTGTAAAAGCTAGCACCACTAGCTACCTGTGACAGCATGTTGTGTAAATATGCTTTATCACAATTTTATTTTACCAGGCAAGTCAGTTAAGATCAAATTTTTATGTTCAATGTAGGCCTAAGAACAGTGGGTTAATTGCCTTTTTCAGGGGCAGAACGACATACTTATACCTTGTCAGCTCGGGGATTCGATTTTGCAATCTTTCGGTTGCTAGTCCAACACTCTAACCACTAGGCTACGCTGCCACCCCAATGGTTTGGGGTGAGTGGAAACTTGTAAAGTCTTTTTTCACTGTCTTTTATGACATAGCCAATTCCTGTGCCACTCCAAATACAATTACATGTTAGAATTCCGAGTAGCCAATCTCTAGTGATTAATATTAAAGCATGGACACAGTGAGAATATGACTGCCGATGGGTAGTGTCATGACGTTGGCCTGTGGGTAAGGTTTATGACCCCTCCTATAAATACCTTTCTCCCTTCCCTCTCTCTTGACTACAGAGGGATTCTTGAATAGCCTTTGTTAAACAGAGAGTCTGGGAACATCAAACAAGTGGAGGGAAAGGAACCATATTTCGGTAATAGAACCAGTTGAAAATATGCGTTGGTACTTAATGAATATGATGTCAGTTCGGTTGTCATCTGAGACTGATGACAGGACGACCTAAACTGTATCTGGGAAAGTCTACACATTATAGTTATCAGATTCACATGGAATTGTTGTGCAATTCAAATGTTTAAATATAAAATTATTGGTGAAAAGATGAAATGTAATTTCAGCTTCCAAATGAGAGATTTGGGTTTTCATAAGGATAGGGCTCTGCTCAATCAGTGGCCCACCCCTATGAAGAGACTTGGGCTATAAACTATGAAACACACCCTTCTCCCTCCACAATATAAAAACCCTTGACGAAAATGTAACATCCTGTTCCGAGGACGATAGGACGACGGTTCATACGTTGAAAAGGACTAACATGTCAACTACAGAACTAAGCCAACCTCAGTGTGAGCTTTGGTTGCGAATGGTATGAATGTTGAACTCTTATTCACTACTGAAGTGATACCTCCTAGCCGTTGAGTTAACAGCGGCCGCTGTAAACGTGGCTAGGAGAGGACAGACAGAGTATCCCGTCTACCACACAACGACGACACTACAACGTATCCCGTTCACCACCAGAGACACTCTTCAAAGGACAAAGGACTCTGTTGGGCAACACTGCCTTCCAACTACCACCAACCTATTGAAGCGCAGCTCAGAGTAAATACTTATTGCATTTTCCTTTTCCAAATGGGCGGTAATTTAGAATGCATAAGATTCTGCATTTACGATAGAGTAGCTGCCTACGGCTCGATAGAGACATCGCTTCTCCCTTTGTTCTTCAGTCTTCCCGCTCTTTCACTCAAACCCAACCCCTGTTCTTTGTGTAACCAGCTGTCATATCTGTTCCGTCCGCTAGGGACGTATGTCCTTATTATGTCCTTTATGACATAATTTGTAATCAATGTATGATTCATTCTGTGTATATGTAATTATGTGTGATTAGTTAGGTATCTAGTAAATAAATTATTAAACCCAATTTTGTATTCCTTATTCAACTTGTTAGCCAGGGTTCGTGAAGATAACCAATAATTTACAACTTTCAGATGAGACTGAAATGATGAGACTGAAATAACGATTAATATTTACTGCTATTAATGTAAAATATTACTAGATCTTTAAGAGTTTATTCGGAAGATATTCTATAAATATTATTTTGTGGTGCCCCGACTTTCTAGTTAATTACATTTACATGATTAGCTCAATCAGGTAATACTAATTACAGAGGAAAGATTTTATAGAATAGCATGATATCATCATATCACTTAATCCAGCATAGCCAAAGACACAACAGTAGTTATCACACTAGCAGGCTGTTCCTTCTCTTGCTTTTTTAACCTTTATTTAACTAGGCAAGTCAGTTAAGAACAAACGTTTATTTTTAATGATGGCTTAGGAACAATGGGTTAACTGCCTGTTCAGGGGCAGAACGACAGATTTGTACCTTGTCAGCTCAGGGATTTGAATTTACAACCTTGCGGTTACTAGTCCAAAGCTCTAACCGCTAGGCTACCCTGCACCGATGAAACCTGACGTTTTTACTTGTAGAATCGCAATGCTCGGCAGTGGCCGACAACTTGACTTTGAGCCAATTGAGAGAACAAACATCCACGTGGGGAAATAGCCGTGGGAAATAGGGGTGTTGAAGGTGCTGCAGCACCCCCTGATAAAAATGTATGTATGAAAAATCTAATAATAATGTGAATACAAATTATAACAAAATGAATGAACTAGGCCTTTATTGCTCCTGTATGAGCGGACAAAATTACTCCTCAGCAAGAGGCATTAGAAGAAGACAAAATTTGGTGTGTCATCAAAGTGGTCTCTGACTGTCAGGCTCGTTCAGGTGTAACAAAATTATATTTGCTCGTTATTTCAAAGCAGAATTTAATGTAATTTCTTACTGGTAACGTAACTGATTACAGTTAGGTATTTTGTCATCAGATTACACATTCTCCAACCCTGTGTGTGTGTGTGTGTGTGTGTGTGTGTGTGTGTGTGTGTGTGTGTGTGTGTGTGTCAGTGAGTGCATGTGTGTGTGTGTTACCTGCTCAGGTTGGTGTGAATTGTGACACCTTGTGTACGCTGCAGGGCAACACTGTGATGGGAACCCGCCTCGAATCTGATTGGTTGGCGTAAAGATCGTTCCGTCTGAGTGGCTGTGAGAGGCAGTGTGTAATCTCTGTGTGTGAGAGAATGAGATAGAGTGGTGTGTGTGTGTGTGTGTTTCAGGAAGGTTGGAATGTGTGTGAAGGAGAGGGGAGAGAGAGTGAGAGAGAGCAGAGGGCCTGGCAAGCGTGTGAACTGTCAGTTAACACCCACGTTATTTGTCTAAGGGATGGGAATTGTACTAGGCAAGGGAGATACAAGGCTCTTTATGGTTCACAGTCACAGCCCTCAGCTTATTTTAAGAGTAACTACGATGCAAGCTGGAACAGATATTTCCACCCAACAGTGGTTGCATCCCAAATGGCATCGTATTCCTTATGTAGAACCAAAAGTACTGCAGTATAGGGAAGTTAGTATCTGAGGAAAAACAGTCTTTGAATGTATGTTTTGTCTAAGATGTTATTATTTTTCACAGATCCTCACTATAGCGCTTTCAGTGTGTACATACACTACATGACCAAAGGTATGTGGACACCTGCTCATCGAACATCTAATTTTAAAATCATGGGCATTAATATGGAGTTGGTCCTCCCTTTGCTGCTATAACAGCATCCACTCATCTGGGATGGCTTTCCACTAAATGTTGGAACATTGCTGCGGGGACTTGCTTCTATTCAGCCACAAGAGCATTAGTGAAGTTGGGCACTGATGTTGGCCAATTTAGGCCTGGCTCGTAGTCGGTGTTCCAATTCATCCCAAAGATGTTCAATGGGGTTGAGGTCAGGGCTTTGTGCAGGCCAGTCAAGTACTTACACACCGATCTCAACAAACCATTTCTGTATGGACCTTGTTTTTGAACAGGTGTATTGTCATGCTGAAACAGGAAAGGGCCTTCCCCAAACTGTTGCCACAAAGTTGGAAGCACAGAATCGTCTAGAATGCCATTGTAAGCTGTAGTGGAAGCAATGTTAAGATTTTCCTTCACTGGAACTAAGGGGACTAGCTTGAACTATGAAAAACAGACACATACCATTATTCCTCCTCCACCAAACTTTACAGTTGGCACATTCGGGTAGGTAGCATTCTCCTGGCATCCACCGATCCCAGATTAGTCTGTCGGACTGCCAGATGGTGAAACGTGATTCATCACTCCAGAGACTGTGTTTCCACTGACATTGCTTCCAGAGGCAGTTTGGAACTCGGTAGTGAGTGTTGCAACTGAGGACAGATGATTTTTACGCACTTCAGCACTCAGCTCACGTTCTGTGAGCTTGTGTGGCCTACCACTTCACGGCTGAGCCATTGTTGCTCATAGACATTTCCACTTTGCAATAGCAGCCCTTACAGTTGACCGGGGCAGCTCTAGCAAGGCAGAAATTTGACAAACTGACTTGATGAAAAGGTGGTATTCTATAACGGTGCCATGTTGAAAGTTACTGAGCTCTTCAGTAAGGCAATTCTACTGTCAATGTTTGTCTATGGAGATTGCATGGCGGTGTGCTCAATTTTATACACCTGTCAGCCACAGGTGTGTTCAGGTGTGGCTGAAATAGCTGAATCCACTCATTTGAAGGGGTGTCCACATACTTTTGTGTAGATGATTTTGTCCTTGGGTGTTGAACATTTGGAAAGCAGATAACAAAAAATGTGCAAGGAGGTTGGTACACAGAGCCCCTGCCAGGCATCTCATGGTGCTTTACCATTTATGTTAATGTAAGCTCTAGTGTTATTTTCTTCCATCAGTAGTGTGACACTTAAGACGTGGGGCGAGCAGTATCAACAACCTCAGCTTCCTTCAAGACTGTTGCTTTGTGAGAAGGTGTTAAAGTTCACAGTTAGCCATTGTTATGTAAATGAAAGCTGACAAGCACTCAGGGCCTTCCCTTGGCTCCAAGTCAGAGCAGGTCCACCGGAGCCCTGGCCCAGTGAGACATGGGTTCTGGCCTGCGTAGATGGAAGCAGAGAAGTCTGAACCTTTTGTGTGAAACACAGCAGTAAATCCTCATTGGAAGTGCTGCACCAGAGCCCAGAGAGAGAGAGAAAAAGCGGGCTAATCTGGGCTGAAGCTGGGTTCAGGAGTCCTCAGGCTGACTATAGCTCCTGCACTGAGCCCTCCTGGGCCCAGCTAGTCTCTGCCTCTTTTTGGATCTCTCTCTCTCTCTCTCTCTCTGTCTCTCGCTCTCTCTTGATTCTCTGTCTGCCTGGCCATTTCTTTATCGTTGTCTTTCTGTCTCTCTCTTTATATTTCTATTTGCTTTTATATTTCCCTCTCTATGGGAAACACGGAAGCATTCCACACTCATACTCCCTCCCTCTGTCTGTCTCTCACCCCTCTCCTACTCTCCTTTCCCCCCTCTCTCCCTGATGCTTTTTATATCTCGGGCAGCGCTGCAGTACTGTGGGCCTTGCTGCCATGCCTACGTGGTCAGTGGTTAGGGGAGATTGAATCATTAACAAGGGAGATGGGCCCCGCTCGTTCTCTCATTAGTATTCTACTGTTGGCACGGCTCCACTGCTGCTGTGCTGCACGGAGAGGAGAGGCGCAGTGGGTCATGTGGTTATTTTCGGCTGTTCGAACACAGTACATTTTTTTTCTTGAGGCAAGCTGAAGTTCAGTAGCCAAAGTCTACACCCCTTCCTAGGTGATTGGTCAACCGTGGGATTTCAACGAAGTGGTTGTTGTCGTTCAACAAGAGACGACAAGTTTTTATGCAAATTGTGACTTGAGAAATACTACACCGAACATCTTAATTAGATGTCAAATTGAGCGACTAAGACCTCCTCGGCAAAAACGTCAAGATGACTGATTTCTTGATGTATCTTTTTGAGGAGGTGTTATGGCTATGTTTTGTATGGCGTCGTAAGAGGGACAAGCAGTAAAATTGATACTTTGTTTTCGTCTTTCAAGGAAATGCCTTTTTAAGGGAGTATGCGCAGACGTTCGCTTCGCCGAGCCAAGTTCTGCTAGGAGTAATGTGGACCACTTTATGCATTCATAAACACACATGATACAGTGAGCTCCAAAAGGATTGAGACAGTGACACATGTTGTTGTTGTTTTGGCTCTGTACTCCAGCACTTTGGATTTGAAATGACACAATGACTATGAGGTTAGAGTGCAGACCGATCCATATCGGGTGAACCGTTTAGAAATTACAGCACTTTTTGTACGTAGTCCCTTCATTTTAGGGGACCAAAAGTATTGGGACAAATTCACATATGTGTGTTAAAGTAGTCAAAGGTTTAGTGTTTTGTCCCATATTCGTAGCACGCAATGATTACATCTATGCTTGTATCTCTATGTTAGATGCATTTGCCGTTTATTTGGGTTGTGTTTCAGATTATTTTGTGCCCAATAGAATTGTGTATTGTATCATTTTGGAGTCACTTTTATTGTAAATAAGAATAGAATAGAATATGTTTCTAAACATTTCTACATTAATGTTGATGCTTCCATGATTATGGATAGTCCTAAATTAATCGTGAATAATGATGAGTGACAAAGTTACAAACGTACAAATATCATATCCCCAAGACATGTTAACCTCTCACCATTACAATAACAGAGGGGTTAGCATGTCTTGAGGGGGGGGGGGGGTATTTATGCCTGTCTAACTTTCTCACTCATCATTATTCACGATTCATTCAGGATAATCTATACATTACTATACACTATACATAAGTTACCATTCATATGAATTGGACAAAAACATTTTTGAAACACAATCAAAACAGCAAATGCATCCAACAAGTTTGTAGGAATATCGGACCAAATACTAAGCTTTTGACTACTTTAATACACGTATATGTGAATTTGTCCCAATATTTTTGGTCTCCTAAAATTGGGACAATGTACAAAAAGTATTGTGATTTCTAAACTGTTCACCTGATGTGGATGAAAATACCCTCAAATTAAAGCTGACAGTCTGCACTTTAACCTCATACCCATTACATCATTTCAAATCCAAAGTGCTGGAGTACGAAGCCAAAACGTGTATCACTGTCCCAATACCTTTGGAGCTCACTGTATATAACAGAAACACTCACATGTGCAGAAACAGACAAGCATACACACTCTCCCTCACCATCTCCTCCCTCACTCTATTACCCCTCTCTTTCTTCTCCCATCTCTATCTCTCTGCCCCCCCCCCCCCCCCCCCCCCCTCTCTCTCACTCTCACTCTCTTTCAGGGCAGGAAATAGATAATGTAAGTCCCAGGTTGTAGCCCTTGTCGGCTGTGTTTGCTATCTGTCTTATCACATTAAGACGCTGGAAGTATAAGCAGCACTCTCCCAGGCCCCTAGTTCTGAGCCCCTCCAGTCCTGCTAGACACACAAACATCCACATGTATTTGTTATTTCACCTTTATTTTAACAGGGAGTCATATTGAGACCGAGTCTCTTTTACAAATGAGCCCTGCAGTACATGTGCACATGGGTGTGGTGTCACGACGCACTCTTATTGGGTGAGGATCACAGCCCTCTCTCTCACTCTCTCTCCCACCACAGGTTTATGACGGTCATAAATACCTAAAACTCTTTACCCCACTCGGTCAAAATGAAGGTTGAGAATCCCTTTGTTACCACAGAGAAATACTTTGCAGTACGGTAACCTCAAAAGGTTGAATAATGTAACAATATTTCTGTATTCCAACCAGTCGAAATTGTCCGTGGATACTCAAAGAACAATCATGTCAAACTCCTTACTAATTTGTAATGCAACTACCACAGCAGAACAACATAACTGTTTCTCTGAATGTGTATATTTCCCAGGTTTACGTCTGAATGTTGTATAAAATTAATGATTGAGCATGTGACTCCTTTTGAAAAGGTGAAATGTGATGCTAGCCCTCTAAATGAGAGTAGGGTTTTTCATGTAAAGGTTCAACTAGTCAGTGACCACAACCCGTGTGCACAGACATTTTACATCAGCGTCATGGAACGCCCCCTTTTCTACTCCAGAATAAAAGGACTTGTGAAAAAAAGTGTACATTTTGTCAAGATAACGCCGGGACGGGGTCCCCACATTGAAATGGAAACTACTCTCGAGAGACGCTGGTGTGTAGTGGTTTAACAAACTACAACTCTACAAAAGGACAAGACCAGAGAAAGTGGAGATCATAACCCACGCTGAAATGGTGAAGAAATCGACAAACTAAAGACCAATTATTCAAGCTGCAGCCGTTTAAATCCTTTAGTCTGGTAAACGCATCCGCTCTAAGAACATTTCCGAATGGTACTCTGACGTATCCATAATAACAACCTCCAACTACGGAAGACTTTGATCTCTGGTGGATGCAACCAGACTCTCTAACTATTATCCAGCAGACGGACCGGCGATCAACGAGAGGGACAGCAAAGGCCTACACTCGTAGATACGTAAATTGCTATTTATTTTCTAATGAGTGGCTGATCATTCTCAAAGTATTAGCATTGACATGAGGGTAATTATGAACTGTACTACAGTGGGTCCTCTCGGAGTTTCCCCGCTCTTGAGCTGTCCCCACCCTGTCACGACGAAGTTGGTCCCTCTCCTTTTTCAGGCGGTGTTCGGCGGTCGACGTCGCCGACCTTCTAGCCATCGCTGATCCATTTTTAATTTTCCATTGGTTTCCCAGCATTCCCAGCATAAGGCGCTCGTCGATTCAGGTGCGGCTGGGAATTTCGTTAATATGAGCGGTAGCGGATAACTATACCTCACAGTGATCTGATTAAGACCCCTGGTCGTCAATACACGGGCGCAGACCTCCCTCCTTCTTCTTCACAAAAAATAAACTTGAGGAGGCTGGCGAAGTGGAGGACCGGATGTACCCCTGACGCAGGGATTCGGAGACATTGGCTTGAGGGGGCTAGACACCGTTTTCTCATCTGGACTGACCACCGCAATCTGAAGTACATCCGGGCAGCGAGGAGACTGAACTCTCGCCAGGCAAGGTGGGCCATGTTTTTCACCCGTTTTGTGTTCACCCTTTCTTACAGAGCAGGCTCCCAGAACGTTAAGGCAGACGCATTGTCCCGGCTGTATGACACAGAGGAGCGGCCCATGGATCCCACTCCCATACTCCCCGCCTCTTGCCTGGTGGCGCTGGTAGTGTGGGAGCTGGATGTGGACATTGAGCGGGCGTCACGTATAGAGTCCGCTCCCCTCCAGTGTCCAGCTGGGCGTCTGTACGTTCCGTCTGCTGTCCGCGACCAGCTGATCTATTGGGCCCACACGTCACGCTCCTCTGGTCATCCTGGCATCGGTCGGACAGTGCGCTGTCTTAGTGGGACATACTGGTGGTCCACTTTGGCTAAGGATGTGAGGGTTTACGTTTCCTCCTGCTCAGTGTGCGCCCAGTGTAAGGCTCCTAGGCACCTTTCCCAGAGGTAAGTTACAACAATTACCCGTTCCACAACGGCCGTGGTCGCACCTGTCGGTAGATTTCCTGACCTATCTTCCTCCTTCACTGGGTAACACCACGATCCTGGGTAACACCACGATCTGGGTAAGTCTCTAAGACCTACGTTGTGGATCGTTTTTCTAAGTACTGTCGTCTCCTTCCTTTGCCCGGTCTCCCTACGGCCTTACAAACCGCGGAGGCCCTGTTTACACACATCTTCCGGCACTACGGGGTGCCTGAGGATATACTGTCTGATCGGGGTCCCCAGTTCACTTCGAGGGTCTGGAGTTCATGGAACGTCTGGAACGTCTGGGGGTCTCGGCCAGCCTTACCTCAGGTTTTCACCCCGAGAGTAATGGGCAGGTGGAGAGAGTTAACCAGGATGTGGGTAGGTTTCTGAGGTCTTATTGCCAGGACCTGCCGGGGGAGTGGGCAGCGTTTGTGCCCTGGGCAGTGATGGCCCAGAACTCGCTCTGCCACTCCTCCCCCGGACTCTCTCCCTTCCAGTGTGTATTGGGGTATCAGCTGGTTCTGGCTCCTTGGCATCAGAGTCAGAACGAGGCTCCTGCAGTGGATGACTTGTTCCAGCGCATGAAAGAAACATGGGACGTCCTCCTTCAGTGCGCCATGTCCACCTTCAGCGTGCCGTGCAGCACCAGAAAGTTGGCGCAGACCGTCACCGCAGTGAGGCCCCGGTGTTTGCACCGGGGGACCGGGTCTGACTCTCGACCCGAAACCTGCCCCTACACCCGCCCTGTTGGAAGCTGGGTCCGTGGTTTGTGGGGCCATTGAAAGTCCTGAGGAGAGTGAACAAGGTTTGTTACAGGTTACAGATTCCCCCCGATTACCGCATTAACCTCTCGTTCCATGTGTCTCTCCTCAGGCCGGTGGTGGCTGGCCCGCTCCAGAAGGCTGAGGTGCGGGAGGTTCCTCTGCCCACCCTCTGGACATCGAGGGGGCCCCGGCACACTCCGTTCGTTCCATACTGGATTCGAGACGTCGGGCGAGGGGACTTCAGTACCTAGTGGATTGGGAGGGGTATGGTCCGGAGGAAAGATGCTGAGTTCCGGTGGAGGATGTGTTGGATCCTTCTATGCCTCGAGAGTTCCACCGTCTCCATCCGGATCGCCCTGCGCCTCGCCCTCCGGGTCGTCCCCGAGGTCGGTGTCAATGCGTCAAGGGGGGGGGGGGGGGTACTGTCACGACTTCCGTGGAAGTTGGTCCCTCTCCTTGTTCGGGCGGTGTTCGGCGGTCGACGTCACCGACCTTCTAGCCATGGCTGATCTATTTTTCATTTTCCATTGGTTTGGTTTTGTCTTCCATCACACCTGGTTTCAATCCCATCAATTACATGTTGTGTATTTAACCCTCTGTTTCCCCTCATGTCTTTGTCGGTGATTGTTTGTTATATGTTTTGTGCTAGTCATGTTCTGGTGTGCAATGTTTTTTTTACCCTTTTATATTGTTGGTTTTTAGAGTTTTTTTGCATTTATTAAACTGCTCTGTTAATTCCTAGTTCACTCTCCTGCGCCTGACTTCCCTGCCACCAGCACGCATCCATTACACACCCATTTCCTTTGTCTACCAAGCCGTCATATCGGTTTCGTCCACTAGGGACTTTTCCTCGTGTCATGTTAGTACCCAATGTATAACTAATTGTAAGTGTGTTTATGCAGTACTGTGACTGATTAGTTAGTTAGTAAATAAATAATTAAGCCAATTCTAGGGTTTGTGCAGATATCCAAGGGTTTGCAACATTCAGGAATGAGATTGATGAGGTAATAATACTTTAATTGAAAACAATCGGTAATCGGTAAGATAATAAAATATTAAAAGAGTTATATTCGGGAAATTGCAACTCTATAAACAACATTTTCCTGTTGTTCCCCGACTTCCTAGTTAATTACTATTCCGTGATTTGTTTTAATCAAGGAAAAATTACACATAGAGAATTGACTTGATAAATATAAGTCTTCACATTTACTGATAGTCAACGCTACGACAGTGGACACACACCCTTAGCTAGCAGGAGTTCTCTCAGCCCCATAATGTCAGCCCAAGACAGCAAAGAACAACATTGCATTTAATAATAATGACTGTGTTTCCTGGAGCCAGTGTTCAAACATGACTATGCCAACTGTTGGAAAATAAACGTGCCTCGTTGCCTAAAAGAACAAGGCAACACCCACAGATTGCTCATTAATGGGTATATTGAAAGAGCGAAATGGATCGGCAGGAGAGCAAAAACATATGTTTGTGGCCACAGCAACAAGCTGGCTTTATTAGTTCCATCACAGTGGGCTCTGATGAATAATGGGGAGAGCGGGTTGCCTGTGACCTAAAATGGCCACCAATTTGTCACTGCTGCTTACTGCCCTGGAACTCTTCACTCGGCAATTGTCTTTGTGCCCTTGTGTGAGGTTCTGCGGGACCCGACGGGCAGGACAACATGGTCTAAAGAGGAAAAGGTCATACGTGATCCATGAGAGACGCAGGAAAAACATCTGAAGATAAAAATACTGAAAAGACTGAAAAATACATACATTTACATGATTTTATAAGGTGACACTATCCCACCACATTTGATTTTGAATAAACAATGGAAACACTGGAATAACAACACAATACAATTACTGACACTATCATAACATCTACAGAGCCGTCAGAAAGTATTCATACCCCTTGACTTATTCCACATTTTGTTGTGTTACAGCCTGAATTCAAAATTTATCAAATAGATTTTTTTTCATCCATCTACAGTACTCACAATACCCCATAATGACAAAGTGATTTTTGGGCTGTTGACATCTTTGCTAATTTATTGAAAATGAGATACAGAAATATCTCATTTACATATGTATTCACACCCCTGAGTCAATACATATTACAATCAGCTTTGGCAGCAATTACAGCTGTGAGTCTTTCTGGGTAAGTCTCTAAGACCTATAAAATTCTTCAAGCGCTGTCAAGTTGGTTGTTGATCATTGCTAGGCAGCCATTTACAAGTCTTGCCGCAGATTTTCAAACTAATTTAAGTCTAAACTCTAACTCGGCCACTCAGGAACAATCAATGTCGTCTTGGTAAGCAACTCCAGTGTATATTTGGCCTTTTGTTTTAGGTTATTGTCCTGCTGACAGGTGAATTTGTTTCCAGTGTCGGTTGAAAAACAGACTGAACCAGGTTTTCCTCTAGGATTTTGCCTGTACTTAGCTCTTTTTCGGTTATTTTTATCCTAAAAAACTCCCTGGTCTTTACCGATGACCAGCATACCCATAACATGATGCATGCTTGAAAATAGAAGGAGTGATACTCAGTGATGTGTTGGATTTACCCCAAACATAAAGCTTTGTATTCAACATAAAGTACAATTCTTTGCCATATTTTTTGCAGTTTTACTTTACTTACCTACTGCAAACAGGATGCATGTTTTGGAATATTTATATTCTGTACAGGCTTCCATCTTTTTACTCTGTCATTTAGGTTAGAGTTGAGGAATAAGTACAATGTTGTTGATCCATCCTCAGTTCTCTCCTATCACAGCCATTCAACTCTGTAACTGTTTTAAAGTCACCATTGGACTGAGTGGTTTTCTTCCTCTCCAGGAACGGAGTTTTGAAGGACGCCTGTATCATTGTAGTGACTGGGTGTAATTAATAACTTCACCATGCCCAAAGGGTTATTCAATGTCTGCTTTTTTTTTTTTACCAATCTACCAATAGGTTCCCTTCTTTGCAAAACCTCCCTGTGTAACGGCGTTCTTCGTTTGTTGAAAGAGAGTCGGACCAAAATGCAGCGTAGTGGTTAATCATGACTTTAATGAACAAAGTGACACATGAAATAACTATACAAATACGAAAACAACAAACGGAACGTGAAACCTAATTACAGCCTATCTGGTGACACTACACAGAGACAGGAACAATCACCCACGAAATACAAAGTGAAACTCAGGCTACCTAAATACGGTTCCCAATCCGAGACAACGAGAATCACCTGACTCCAGATTGAGAACCGCCTCAGGCAGCCAAGCCTATACTAGACACACCCCTAATCAACCACAATCCCAATGCCTACAAAACCCCCAATAAGACAATACAATAACCCCATGTCACACCCTGGCCTGAACAAATAATTAAAGAAAACACAAAATACTAAGACCAAGGTGTGACAGAACCCCCCCCCTAAGGTGCGGACTCCCGGACGCACCTCAAAACCATAGGGAGGGTCCGGGTGGGCGTCTGTCCATGGTGGCGGCTCCGGCTCGGGACTGGACCCCACTTAATTAATGTCCTAGTTCCTCCCCTTCGCATCCTGGGATAATCCACCCTCGCCGCCGACCATGGCCTAATAGTCCTCACCCAGAACCCCACAGAACTGAGGAGCAGCTCGTGACTGAGGGGCATCTCGGGACTGAGGGGCAGCTCGGGACTGAGGGGCAGCTCGGGACTGAGGGGCAGCTCGGGACTGAGGGGCAGCCCGGAACTGAGGGGCAGCCCGGGAACTGAGGGGCAGCCCGGAACTGAGGGGCAGCCCGGAACTGAGAGGAAGCCCAGTACTGAGAGGAAGCCCAGTACTGAGAGGAAGCCCAGTACTGAGAGGAAGCTCAGGTAGGTAGTAGGCTCCGGTAGATCCTGGCTGGCTGGCGGATCTGGAAGATTCAGGTTGACTAGCAGATCTGGAAGATTCTGGTTGACTAGCAGATCTGGAAGATTCTGGTTGACAGGCTGATCTGGAAGAATCTGGTTGACTGGCAGATCTAGAAGATCATGGCTGACTGGCGTCTCTAGCTGCTCTATGCAGACTGACAGCTCTGACTGCTCCATGCAGGCTGACAGCTCCTTGCAGACTGGCAGCTCTTTGAAGACTGGCAGCTCTGGCTGCTTCATGCAGACTGACAGCTCTGACTGCTCCATGCAGGCTGACAGCACCCTGCAGACTGGCAGCTCCTTGCAGACTGACAGCTCCCTGCAGACTGGCAGCTCCTTGCAGACTGACAGCTCTGACTGCTCCATGCAGGCTGACAGCTCCTTGCAGACTGACAGCTCCTTGCAGACTGGCGGCTCTTTGCAGACTGACAGCTCTGGCTGCTTCATGCAGACTGATAGCTCTGACTGCTCCATGCAGGCTGACAGCACCCTGCAGACTGGCAGCTCCTTGCAGACTAACAGCTCTGACTGCTCCATGCAGGCTGACAGCACCCTGCAGACTGGCAGCTCCTTGCAGACTGACAGCTCAGGCTGCTTCATGCAGGCAGGAGGCTCCGGCAGCGCTGTAGAGGAGGAAGGCTCTGGAAGCGCTGAACAGGCGGGAGACTCCAACAGCGCAGGAGAGGAGGAAAACGCTGACTGCGCTGAACAGGCGGGAGACTCCGAAAGCGCTAAACAGGCGGGAGGCTCCGGCAGCGCAGGAGAGGAGAAAGGCTCTGGCTGCGCTAAACAGGCGGGAGACTCCAGCAGCGCAGGAGGGAAGGAAGGCTCCGACAGCGCTGGAGAGGCGAGGCGCACTGTAGGCCTGATGCGTGGTGCTGGCCCTGGTGATACTGGAGCGAGGACACGCACAGGAAGCCTGGTGCGGGGAGCTGCTACCGGAGGACTGGTGTGTGGAGGTGGCACTGGATAGACCGGACCGTGCACTCGCACTGGAGCTCTTGAGCACCGAGCCTGCCCAACTTTACCTGGCTCGATGCCCACTCTAGCCCAGCCAATACGAAGAGCTGGTATGTACCGTACCGGGCTATGCACCCGCACTGGAGACACCATGCGCTCACTAGCATAACACGGCGCCTGCCCGGTCTCTCTAGCCCACCGGTAAGCATAGGGAGTTTGTGCAGGTCTCCTACCTGGCATAGCCATACTCCCTTTAAGCCCCCCCCCCCCCCAATATTTTTTTGGGGCTGCTTTTCGGGCTTCCATCCGCATCGCTGTGCTGCCTCCTCATACCAGCGCCTCTCCGCTTTAGCCGCCTCCAGTTCTTCCTTGGGACGGCGATATTCTCCAGGCTGAGCCCAGGGTCCTTTTCCGTCCAGTTCCTCCTCCCATGTCCAATTCTCCAAGTGATGCAGCCTCTCCCACTGCAACTGCTCTTCACGATTAACAGGGAGAGTTGGCTCAGGTCTGACACCTGACTCATCCACTCTCCCTCTGAGCCCCCCCCCCCCAATAGATTTTTTGGGGTGACTTTCGGGTTTCGCTCTGCGCCGCCGTGTCTGTTTCTCCAACTCCATTCGCCTATAGCCCTCTTCGCACTGCTCTAGCGAATCCCAGCTGTCTATTTCATCCCACGTCGTATACTCCATGCTACATTCCTCCTTTCGCTTTTCCTGATGTCGCTGCCTGTAACCACGCCGCTCGGTCCGTGTGTGGTGGGTGATTCTGTAACGGCGTTCTTCAATTGTTGAAAGAGAGTCGGACCGAAATGCAGCGTAGTGGTTAATCATGACTTTAATCAACAAAGTGACACATGAAATAACTATACAAATACGAAAACAACAAACGGAACGTGAAACCTAATTACAGCCTATCTGGTGACACAACACAGAGACAGGAACAATCACCCACGAAATACAAAGTGAAACTCAGGCTACCTAAATACGGTTCCCAATCCGAGACAACGAGAATCACCTGACTCCAGATTGAGAACCGCCTCAGGCAGCCAAGCCTATACTAGACACACCCCTAATCAACCACAATCCCAATGCCTACAAAACCCCCAATAAGACAATACAATAACCCCATGTCACACCCTGGCCTGAACAAATAATTAAAGAAAACACAAAATACTAAGACCAAGGCGTGACACCCTGGTCTTTGTTGTTGAATCTGTCTTTGAAATTCAATGCTCGACTAAAGGACCTTACAGATAATTCAATGCTCGACTAAAGGACGATAATTGTATGTATGGGATACAGAGACGAGGTAGTCATTCAGAAATAATGTTAAACACTGTTATTGCACACGGAGGGAGTCCATGCAACTTGTAAAGCACATATTTTCTCCTGAACTTATTTAGGTTTGCCATAACAAAGGGGTCGAATACTTATTAACTGAAGACATTTCAACTTTTCATTTTTTATTAATTTGTAAAAATGTCTAAAAACATAATTCCACTTTGATATGATGGGGTATTGTGTGTTGGCCAGTGACACAAAATCTAAATAAATATTATCAATTTTAAATTTAGGGACAAAAATGTTGAAAAAAGTCAAGGTGTGTGAATACTTTCTGAAGGCACTATATATGAGATTTAAAGGGAACAATCTCTATAAGTGACTCAACAATCGTTTTACTGTCCATTCACTGGCTTACACTGTGTTTTCACTTCTTCCCCAGAGAGGTTACATTTACTTTCTCCTCTGACTGACCTTGAGTAAGTGGCTGCTCCACTTCCTGATAGCCTTGATGTCTTGAAAAATACCAGGGGCTACTGTGACCCTTGAGCCCAGCCACACAGAGGTGCACATGATGGACAGCTGCCTCACCCTGAGAGGAGGTAGAAAAATAACTAATGTGGATTCACTCTAAACATTCCACCCCAGCAGGGTAGTGCCGCCGTGAACCCGACTCTGACCTGAAAGCAACCTCACCATATGCTGAGCAGATTCAGAGAACAGAGAGAGAGGGAGAGAGATGGTATATATTATTATTGTTGCTCAAACATGTTTTTAATTTATATAATACTTCATACACATTGATTTGGCAACTGTGGCAAGCATCTATGTATGCCAATGAAGCATTTGTTTCACATGTGGAAAATCGCATGATTTTACGTGACATTTCCACATGTTTTGCACATGCGAAATCATGTGTAACCATGTGTTTTTGGAACATTTCAAGTGATGATATTTCACATGAAGTATCACATGTGGATTTACATTTTTACATGTGGATTCACATGACCTTTCACATGTGGATTCAAATTTTTACGAGGTGATGCCCTGCAAACAAAAATCAGTCATTATGCTACACGCTCAATGCTTTTAACATGGGGTTTTCAACTCACACATTTACACAGTAATTATTATTCAACATGTCCTTACATGGTATTTGAACTCCACAACCTCTTGGTTCAGCATTCCGATCTTCCTGCTACACCACCACGTCTGTATCAGTAATTGATTTCCCCTGTACTTCTACACTTTGGACTTCAAAGTAAAGTTACCTTCAGAGGTACACATAAGAACTCACATGGTAATGGCCGGTACCTATTAGGGTACATGTGCGGATAACCTATTACAATGGTACATTTTTCTATGCAACATATTAAATATAAAGCTGTGTTCATAATCATGTGGGAGGTGGGAATTTGCCTACTGTGAAGTCGTAAATACCAATTGGATGCATTCACATGCTTTAAAATCGTTGAGAAACACCAAACGTCTAATGGCCAAAAAGCTCATCAACCAACCATAAAACTAAAAATACAGCTATCATACTTGTAAACGAGTTCAAAAACCATATTGATAGATTTTTATAAATAATGTTTTGCTGTTACATTTAACTGAAAACAAATGCTGTTATCAAGGTATTTTCCTTAGTGGGGGACATCAGAGGTCAGCATGTGGGAGAAGTTGGAGCTGAGGGATGATAGATGCGTTTCCACTAGTAATTACCAGTTGGAGGGTGGTTCAAGTGGATTGTTCCCAGTTGTATGTGGTAAATTCCCACTTCCCACTTGGTTACGAATGCAGCATTAGGAAAACTCATTACTGCACTCAGATGTGTCGGTGGGGGCAATGTGCAGGTGGGGGCTCATTAGCATATTTGGGGGCATGGTCTAAAATATGTTGTATTTGTGCCTAATTGTCAGTGGAAATGTTGTACCAGTTTATGTGGTTTTATCATTTGGTTGATGAAAACTTGGCACCTATTTTGACATTGTCAGTAGTGATGGGAAACTGAGGCGTTCTGAAGGCTTCTGCCAAATTGTGCCGGAATTTCTTTTGATACTCTGCGCTTCATTATGTGTCTAAAATGAACATTAGTGACATTTGCTGGTCAGCAATAAATATCCGTGTGTGATTATCAGATAGGCATTTTTCATCAAAACTCTGTGACGGAGAGTTAAGTTGTTGGTAGCCTATAATCAGTTGGAATACCAGGTACATCATGCTTCCCTTTTTTTGGAGGGAGAGCTTTGTATGCGTCTCTGTGTGTAGAGTAAAGGTGGTCTAGGTTTTTTTCCCCTCTGGTTGCACATGTGACATGCAAACCTTTGGTCATGTAGTGTGAGTATATATACAGTATATATATACACACTTATACTCCGGACTCCGATATTACTCATACGAATATTTCAATATTTCTTAATTTCATTTTTTACTTTTAGATATGTGTGTATTGTTGTGTATTGTTTGATATTACTGAATTACTGAAGCATTTCGCTACATTTCTGCAATAAAATCTGCTAAATGTGTGTATGTGTCCAATAGAATTTGATGTTGTTTGATAATAATTACACGTTCCCGTCAAAGTAAGTGCTTCATTACTTTATCATAATACTGATATTTCTGAATATCGTTTTATGTCATTTCTACTGTAGCACACCGTATTTATGTATGGAGAATAATGTATTCTGTGTGTATTCCTTTATAACCGCGGACACGCAAAGTATTGATTTCATAACCTTTATGGTGTTATACTCAATTGTGCTTATGTAGTTACATTTTTCTACTAGTTCTGTAAAACAATGCCAATGCTAAAGAAATATTAGCTTGTGCTGTATACTTTGACGCTGCCCTGCCTTATCATGACCATTGCATTGGCCTGTGTATTCATTTGTTCTGTTTAGCATAGCTCTGCCCTGCCCTTGAGCCCTTGTGGAGTTTTTCAGTTACTGTTATTATTATGTTACTTCATTGTTACTTCATCCTGATATTTTATTGTAAATACTAATAATTTATCTTTATTCTGTAGTTCCAGAAACCATACACACACTATTGAACATAACTTGCCAACATCATAAATAGAACTGGACATATTTCTTGTCGAACATTGAGGACAGCTTTTGTATGCTAAGGGGGGGGGGGGGCTACTAACCTACTTATCTTTTAGGATGATGCCCAACGAAAAGGTAGATATCTCACCACTCACTGTGAATAAAATGAGGATGAAAGTGTGGGAAACATGGATGATAATGCCCGTAGCTAGTAACCTCGTCCCCGGTCTCGAATTGCTGGCGCATAGAGAGTGGGACTTTGAAAAAGGGTTAAAATCTAGACGGGAGAGGGAGCAAGTCTGCTTGAGCTGTATTAGATGGGACTTTGAAAAAGGGTTAAAATCTAGACGGGAGAGGGAGCAAGTCTGCTTGAGCTGTATTAGATGGGACTTTGAAAAATTGTGAAACTAGCCAGATCGACCGTATTATTTTTGGAGAGCCAAATTGATTCAGGCATGTTAACTATTTATTAGATGCTTTCCCGAACTCACTTCCATGTTTAGCTCATTAACTGCAACGCTTGCACAAAAAGTGGGAGGTGCTAGATGGTGAGATCAGCCAATTAAAACCGCCGGCTATTTTTTCCGCTCCTGCCATTCTAGTCCCATTCTGAGGCACTCTGAAAGCAAAACGTCTCAACAGAGAGAGGCCCGGCTGGCGGGTGAGATTACGTAGCTAGTCACTAGATCTAGCCAGATGTAGCGTGTTTATTGAGCCAACCAACAACGAATGCGTGGATTACATCAAATCACGACAAAACCTTCGTAGCTGTATTATTCTTTTTTAATTCAAAGGGTTGAGTTGAGGTTAACTGCTATGCAAGCTACTCTGCTTTTTTCACTGATGCACACACTGCACACCAATGAAGAGCATTCATATGCGCGGCTGCATATAAGTGCTGGGAGATTCTGCAAAATATTCTAGTTATTTAGGTGAAATAATATATTAAGCTAGCTTGTGTTGTTCGGCCAGCTTTACAACATTATGCTTTAGTTCAATAATTGCAATGCTAGCAACTGTGCTTTTTCAATGCTGCACACATTGCATAGTACACCTTTATATGAAGAGCTTGCATATGCACAGCATTGACAGACTCTGCAAATTCTATAATTTTATTGGTCACATACACATGGTTAGCAGATGTTAAAGCGAGTGTAGCGAAATGCTTGTGCTTCTAGTTCTGACCGTGCAGTAATATCTAACAAGTAATCTAACAATTTCACAACAACTATCTTATACACACAAGTGTAATGGAATGAATAAGAATATGTACATATAAATATATGGATGAGCGATGGCCGTGCGGCATAAGCAAGATGCAGTAGATGGTACAGAGTACAGTATATACATATGAGATGAGTAATGTAGGGTATGTAAACATTACATAAAGTGACATTGTTTAAAGTGACAAGTGATACATTTATTACATAAACATTTTTCAATTATTAAAATGGCTAGAGATTTTAAGTTGGCAGCAGCCACTCAATTTTAGTGATGGCTGTTTAACAGTCTGATGGCCTTGAGATAGAAGCTGTTTTTCAGTCTCTCGGCCCAGCTTTGATGCACCTGTACTGACCTCGCCTTCTGGATGACAGCGGGGTGAACAGGTAGTGGCTCGGGTGGTTGTTGATCTTTTTGGCCTTCCTGTGACATCGGGTGGTGTAGGTGTCCTGGAGGGCAGATAGTTTGCCCCCTGGGATGCGTTGTGCAGACCTCACTACCCTCTGGAGAGCCTTACGTTTGTGGGTGGAGCAGTGTTTTCGGTGGCAAGCCAAATTTCTTCAGCCTCCTGAGGTTGAAGAGGTGCTGCTGCACCTTCTTCACCACGCTGTCTGTGTGGGTGGACCACTTCAGTTTGTCCGTGATGTGTACGCCGAGGAACTTAGAACATTCCACCTTCTCCACTACTGTCCCGTCGATGTGGATAAGGGGGTGCTCCCTCTGCTGTTTCCTGAAGTCCACAATCATCTCCTTTAATTTGTCGACGTTGAGTGTGAGGTTATTTTCCTAACACCACACTCCGAGGGCCCTCACCTCCTCCCTGTAGGCTGTCTCGTTGTTGTTGGTAATCAAGCCTACCACTGTAGTGTCGTCTGCAAACTTGATGATTGAGTTGGAGGCGTGCATGGCCATGCAGTCATGGGTGAACAGGGAGTAAAGGAGGGGGCTGAGAACGCACCCTTGTGGGGCCCCAGTGTTGAGGATCAGCGGGGTGGAGATTGTTTTCTACCCTCACCACCTAGGGGCGGCCTGTCAGAAAGTCCAGGACCCAGTTGCACAGGGCGGGGTCGAGACCTAAGGTTTCGAGTTTGGAGGGTACTATGGTGTTAAATGCTGAGCTGTAATCAATGAACAGCATTCTTACATAGGTATTCCTCTTGTCTAGATGGATTAGGGCAGTGTGCAGTGTGATTGCGATTGCGTCGTCTGTGGCGGTAAGAAAAGTGGAAGGTGTCAGGTAGGGTGGAGGTGATATGATCCTTGACTAGTGTCTCAAAGCACTTCATGATGACGGAAGTGAGTGCTATGGGGCGATAGTCGTTTAGCTCAGTTACATTAGCTTTCTTGGTAATAGGAACAATGGTGGTCATCTTGAAGCATGTGGGGACAGCAGACTGGGATAGGAATTTATTGAATATATCCGTAAACACACCAGCCAGCTGGTCTGCGCATGCTCTGAGGACGCGGCTGGGGATGTCGTCTGGTTATCTTGGTGACATAATATACTTCACAGCTGCAATATTTAACTTTTTGGTATTTTTTATGTTTAAAACCTCCAATAAGTCGCTAAGTCATCCAATGTGATGCAACAGTAACAATATTGCGCCTCTAGCCTGCCTGAGAAACGCTGTATTAAATGGTTTTCATTTCCTTGTCAGGTTGGATTTTTCACACCAGATTTTGCGGGGTGTACAATAAGTGATGTGTTTGCCATCAGGGAGGAGGCAGTGTGATAGTTGGCTATGTGCACATAGCCAACACTTGGCTAGCGGAGATAGCTAGCTTACAAACATGGCATAAGGGGCAAACAACCTGACCCAGCAGCAACTACTCCATCTAAGCCAAAGAAACAGAGAAATTTGGAGAGCAGACAGGCAAAAAGGGAAAGCCCCGGCCAAGATGAGAGTTAACCTCAGATTTGTGTTTACACAGTGGAGAGAACTAAGGGAGTTGGATTCATAACCGTCCCAGAGTTAGACATTTTTTTCTGCTGAAAAGGTAAGACATAGCTTGCTAGATAATACACTAAGTATACCAAACATTATGAACACCTTCCTAATATCGAGCTGCACCCCCTCTTTTGCCCTCAGAACAGCCTCAATTTCACCGGGCATGAACTCTACAAGGTGTTGAAAGCATTCCACAGGGATTCTGGCCCATGTTGACTCCAATGCTTCCCACAGTTGTGTCAATTTGGCTGGATGTCCTTTGGGTGGTGGACCATTCTTGATACACACGAGAAACTGTTGAGCGTGAAAAACCCAGCACTGCTGCAGTTCTTGACAGAAACCAGTGCGCTTGACACCTACTACAATGCCAGGTCGCAGTTGCAAATGAGAACTTGTTCTCAACTAGCCTACCTGGTTAAATAATACCTGGTGAAATAAAAAATAAAAAATACCAAAGTCACTTAAATATTTTGTCTTGTCCATTCACAATCTGAATGGCACACATACACAATCCATGTCTCAATTGTCTCAAGGCTTAAAAATCCTTCTTTAATAATGTTGTGTTATATTTCTGATGTCTGTGGTCTGAAAACCACGCTGATATTGGCTAGATGGCTAGCTAGCTACTTCAGTTCACACAAGTGTACTGGCACAGAATAGCCACAAAGCCCAGTTCAGATGAGATGAGACGCGACGGTTTGTTTGATCTGAATGGTCTAGTTTTAGAACGTCTCATGTCGTTGGCTGGAGTATTCAAGATTCACCATGTCAAAACTTTAGCCAAAGTCTTGAGACGAGATGGCTCCATTTAGCCATTCAAGAACAGTGCGCTAACATTCTGTGTTCAGCAAAGCAGAAAGATAGCTGGCTAGATAGCTATTTTGATGTACATTACTAGCCTGGCTTGCTGACATTTACAGTGCCTTCAGAAAGTATTCACACCCCTTGACTTTTAATGTCAGTGGAATTATGTTTTTCGAAATGTTTATAAATTAATGAAAAATGAAAAGCTGAAATGTCTTGAGTCAAAAAGTATTCAACCTCTGTTATGGCAAGCCTAAATAAGTTCAGGAGTAAAAATTGTCTTTACAAGTCACATATTAAGTGGCATGGAATGAATATGTGTGCATTAATAGTGTTTAACATGATTTTTGAACGACCTCATCTCTGTACCCAACACATACAGTTAGTTATCTGTAAGGTCTCTCAGTCGAACAGTGAATTCCAAACACAGATTCAACCACAAAGACCAGGGAGATTTTCCAACGCTTCACAAAGAAGGGCCCCTATTGCTGGATGGGTACATTGAATATCACTTTGAGCATGGTGAAATTATTAATTCAACTTTGGATGGTGAATCAATGCACCCAGTCACTACAAAGATACTGGCTTCCTTCATAACTCAGTTGCCGGAGAGGAAGGAAACCACTCAGGGATTTCACCATGAGGCCAATGGTGACTTTGAACAGTTACAGCATAATGGCTGTGATAGCAGAAACCCGAGGATGGATCAACAACATTGTAGTTACTCCACAATACTAATCTAAATGACAGAGTGAAAAGAAGGAAGCCTGTACAGAATACAAATATTCCAAAACATACATCCTGTTTGCAATAAGGCACTAAAGTAAAACTGCAAAAAATGTGGCAAAGAAATTAACTTCATATCCTGACTGTCATAGGCAAGGACTAGCTAAACACAGGCAAAATCCTGGGGGAAACCTGGTTCAGTCTGCTTTGCAACAGACACTGGGAGACAAATTAACCTGTCAGCAGGACAACAACCTAAAACTCAAGACCAAATATACACTTGAGTTGCTTACCAAGATGACATTACATGTTCATGAGTGGTCTAGTTACAGCTTTGACTTAAATCGTCTTGAAAATGACTGTCTAGCAATGCTCAACAACCAACTTGACGGAGCTTGAAGAATTTTTAAAAGAATATTGTACAAATATTGTACAATTCAGGTGTACAAAACTTTTAGAGTCTTACATCTAGAAGAGTGGAGGCTGTTATAGCAGCAAAGGGGGGACCAACTCCATATTAATGCCCATGGTTTGGGAATGAGATGTCCTACGAGCAGGTGTCCACATACCTTTGGTAATTTAGTGTACATAGTTTAGGCTATAAAAACATGATATTACTGAATTTCATCTAAACAATTGCTCTCAAAACATACTAATTTTACCTGGGGTCTCTAGAATTCTGGTCTGTTGCATTTTCCATGTCTTGTCGGGTCATTCAGTTTTTCACTTTTTTTAGGGTTACCTTTTTTGGTCCAGTGGCAATACACACCCTGAGGAAGAGGTCACAGTGTCTTTCAATTATATTCAAATAAACAATATATACAGTACCAGTCAAACGTTTGGACACACCTACTCATTCAAGGGTTTTTCTTTATTTGTACTATTTTCTACATTTTCTACACGATATGACCTGATTAGAAAAACAATCTGGTCCCATCATAACCCGTATGGCGAGGGTCATGCGTGCACTGCCTTCAGAGGTAGCGGTCAAGACCTGGCAAGTACTGAAGTGTACATTTGAGCAATATATGTTGCCGACGGTATTTTTTATGAAAAGTGTAGTAAGTGTGAAGAGGCTCTAATACCAGTACTCTTCAGTTCAGCAGCACACTCTACTCTCACTCCATTGGCCTCAGTGAGGAGGTATGGGGGAGGGTTGGATATCTGGGAGCTATACAGAGAGGCTGATGAATATTCTCAGAAGGGGAATGCGAAGTTGATTTGATTGAAAACGATAGAGGCCCCATGACCAAATGACATGACTAATAAGGCTGTGAGATGGAAACAGGAGCGGCTAGCTAGAAATACTCTTAAAGAGCTAAGCTAGGGTTTCAAGATGTTTTCGTCATTATTTTTTGCAACCATGACAATAATGATATGCGGTGCGATCCCTCTGGGCTTTCTGTGTTATTTAGACACTGACTTGATGAGTAAACAAGAGATTATTGTGGTGGAATTGATTATCATGTGCAAAGCAGTGGTTGATTCAAATGAAAGGCTTCAGATGGTAATACTTCTCTCAGCTGGTGGACTAGTGGGATGGTGCTGGGTCTCTATGGAGACTCGTCACGGACGACAAAGCTAGCCCGCGTTGTGAATTGCACATTGATTCTCCAGAATATATATTTTTTTACATAAACTGTAATCGGTTGGACATTTCGCAAGAGACCACACACAAAACAGGCGAGGTGGCACATACAGACAAAGAGTGCGACAACCCAGGTCTACAGAGACCTCATATGCTCCCCCACGGGACACAAACTGGTTAACTACATCAGCGTCATTTCCACGTCATTTCAACAAATTTTGGTTTTGTTTTTCCTTCTGGGGACGTTGAATGAATGTGGACAATTTTTGGATTTGAAAGAACTCAATCAACTGTAAATCAAAACTAAATGTTGTAAATGTACTGTAAATACAGGTTAATATCTTATAAACACTGTGCTACCAGGAACCTGGGATTACCATATCAGTGCAGTGTGGCTGGATGGGTGGAAAAGCGTCCGAACTGACAGCAAGCGTGTGTGTGTGTGTGTGTGTGTATGTGTGTGTGTGTGTGTGTGTGTGTGTGACCATGCGTGAGAGAGCGAGAGAGAAAGAGAGAGAAATGGGGGAAAGTGTAAAACTGACAGTCAGTGTTAATGGTGCTCTGTTCCTTCCTCTGCACGCCTCCACACAGAGCAGGTTTGAGGTCAGGCAATGTGAGCCTTTGTTGCCTGGAGGCACAGAGAGCCAGGGAGAAAGGAAGCGAAAGCTTGCTTAATGATCAGCCTAAATACAATGCTGCTCTCTGGGGAACAACAGAAGCCATGAGGCCCCTCTGCTGCAAAGACATGAGGAGATGTCTGCCCTTTGTGTGTGGAAGGGTGTGCATGTGTGTGTGGTTGTGTGTGAATGTGTGTGTGTGTGTGTGTGTGTGGAGGGGGGGGGTTGTGCACATGTGTGTGTGTGGATCTTTTATTTCAGCGTATGAAACATGAGACCAACACTTTACATGTAATTTGTATTTTTTTCAGTGTATTTTTAGGTACCTAAAGTGAAGAGTATCAAAATGCTAAGATGTTTGTAAATCTGTTTTAATAGGGGTGTGCAATCACTGATAGAACCTTATGGCTCTGACCATTTCAAAGGTAAGTTTAAAACCTGACTGAGTTCCGACCCGGCGTACCCCACAGTTTAGGAACCACTGCCTTAGAGCATGTTTAAGGCCCTTGGGAGAGGTGCTGCTGTTTTTGTTTTGTTCTATATCAGAATGAAAACCTTCATGGAAGGGGTATTTCACAAAAATTACAAACTTACCACATTTTATTGATAGTTTACTGCCTTTGGTTGTCAGAGACCAGAAAAATATATCACTCTACTCATTCAGAGAGAGGTGAGCTTTATCCATAGGATATAGTGTATTAAGGTTCTATCTGCAAACTGAAGCTACTCTGATGGCAAAAGGGGGACGCAACTCAACATTAGGAAGGTGTTCCTACTCTTTTGTACAAGCAGTATATATAGGTGTAACGGATGTGAAACGGCTAGCTAGTTAGCGGTGGTGCGCGCTAAATAGCGTTTCAATCGGTGACGTCACTTGATCTGAGACCTTGAAGCGCAGAAATAAAATATAAAACATGCATTACCTTTGACAAGCTTCTTTTGTTGGCACTCCAATATGTCCCATAAACATCACAATTGGTCCTTTTCATCGATTAATTCCGTCCATATATATCCAAAATGTCAATTTATTATTTGGCCCGTTTGATCCAGAAAAGAAACAGCTTCCAAAATGCACAACGTCACTACAAAATATTTCAAAAGTTGCCTATAAACTTTGCCAAAATATTTCAAACTACTTTTGTAATACAACTTTAGGTATTTTTAAATGTTAATAATCAATCAAATTGAAGACGGGTCTATCTGTGTTCAATACAGGAACACAACAAACCAAGCTACTTTTCAAGTTTTGCGCAACTTTCAACAGTGTTACGCAGTTCCTAGTTTTTCATTGCACAAATGAATAACCTCAACCAAATTCCAAAGACTCAGTGAACAGACAGAGACCTCAGGGTTTTGCCTGCTACATAAGTTCTGTTATACTCACAGAGATGATTCAAACAGTTTTAGAAACTTCAGAGTGTTTCCTATCATAATATACTAATAATATGCATATCTTATATTCTTGGCATGAGTAGGAGGAGGAAGTTGAAATTGGGCACGCTATTTATCCAAAAGTGAAAATGCTGCCCCCTATACCTTAAGAAGTTAAATGTTAATTTATGGAATTTCAGTTGTGTTGTGACAAGGTAGAGGGGTATAGCCCTATTCGGTAAAATACCATGTCCATATTATGGCAAGAACAGCATAAATAAGCAATAAGCAAAGAGAAATGACAGTCCATCGTTACTTTAAGACATGAAGTTCAGTCAATTGGGAACATTTCAAGAACTTTGAAAGTTTCTTCAAGTGCAGTCGCAAAAATCATCAAGCGCTTTGATGAAACTGGCTCTCATGAGGACCGCCACAGGAAAGGAAAATCCAGAGTTACCTCTGCTGCAGAGGACAAGTTCATTAGAGTTACCAGCCTCAGAAATTGCAGCCCAAATAAATGCTTCACAGATTTCAAGTAAGAGACACATCTCAACATCAACTGTTCAGAGGAGACTGTGTGAATCAGGCCTTCGTGGTCAAATTGCTGCAAAGAAACCACTACTAAAAGACACCAATTAGAAGAAGAGACTTGCTTGGGCCAAAAAACACGAGCAATGGTCAGTAGACCGGAGGAAATTTGTCCTTTCGTCTGGAATCCAAATCTGAGATTTTCTTTGTGAGACACGGTGTGGGTGAGCGGATGATCTCTGCATGTGTATTTCCCACCTTAAAGCATGGAAGAGGAGGTGTCATGGTGTAGGGGTGCTTTGCTGGTGTGGGGGTGTTTTGCTGGTGACACTATCTGTGATTTAATTAGAATTCAAGTCACAATTAACCAGCATTGTCATGCCCTGACCTGAGATATCTCTGTTTTCTTTATTATTTTGGTTAGGTCTGGGTGTGACTAGGGTGAGTATGCTAGTTTTTGTATTGTCTAGGGGTTTTGTAGGTCTAGGTAGTATGTTTGTCTTTGGTGGCCTGATATGGTTCCCAATCAGAAGCAGCTGTTTATCATTGTCTCTGATTGGAGATCATATTTAGGTTGCCATTTTCCCTTTTGTGTTTGTGGGTTCTTGTTCTATGTTTAGTTGCCTGTCTGCACTACTCATATTAGCTTCACGATTCATTGTGTTAATTTGTTTTTTTGTTCAGTGTTCATTCGTTAAATAAATAAGAATGTACGCTTACGACGCTGCGCCTTGGTCAGATCATTATGAGGAACGCGACAAGCATGGCTACCACAGCATTCTGCAACAATACGCCATCCCATCTGGTTTGTGCTTAGTGGGACTATCATTTGTTTTTCTACAGGACAATGACCCAACACACCTCCAGGCTGTGTAAGGGCTACTTTACCAAGAAGGAGAGTGATGGAGTGCTGATTCAGATGATCTGGCCTCCACAATCTCCCGACCTCAACCCAATTGAGATGGTTTGGGATGGAAACCAGCCAACAAGTACTCAGCATATGTGGGTACTCCTTCAAGACAGTTGGAAAAGCATTCCAGGTTAAGCTGGTTGAGAGAATGCCGAGCATGTGCAAAGCTGTCATCAAGGCAAAGGGTGGTATTTTGAAGAATCTCAAATATGAAATATATTTTTATTTGTTTAATACTTTTTTGTTTACTACCTGATTCCATATGTGTTATTTCATAGCTTTTATGTCTTCGCTATTATTCTACAATATAGAAAATAGTAAAAATAAATAAAAACCCTAAGGCCTAGTGTTTAAAGCCTTGGTTGATTTCAAATTGAATCTACATGGTAATAATAAATATGTTGTCACACCCTGACCATAGTTTGCTTTGTATGTTTCTATGTTTTGGTTGGTCAGGGTGTGATCTGAGTGGGCATTCTATGTTGGTTGTCTTGTTTGTCTATTTCTATGTCTGGCCTGATATGGTTCTCAATCAGAGGCAGGTGTTAGTCATTGTCTCTGATTGGGAACCATATTTAGGTAGCCTGGGTTTCACTGTGTGTTTGTGGGTGATTGTTCCTGTGTGTTTTGCACCAGATAGGACTGTTTTGGGTTTTCACATTTATTGTTTTGTAGTTTATTCATGTATAGTTTTTCTTTATTAAACAAACATGAATCATCATCACGCCGCATTTTGGTCCGCCTCTCCTTCAACTAAATAGAACCGTTACATATGTTGGATTCATGTCTACATAACAACCAAAAGTAAATGATAAAGAGTATGACTAAATTGAATCAAACTTTATTTTAAAGTGCAATTAAAGTTTGATTTGATTTAGTCCTATTCTTTAACTTAGATTTTTGGTTGCTCTTTTATCACATCAATTTGTTTTAACTCCATGCATTTATAGCTACCACTGAGCTGCTTTTAAATGATCCCCAGTCGCTACAGTGCCTTCAGAAAGTATTCATACCCCGTGACTTAATCAACATTTCGATGTGTTACAGCCTGAATTCGAAATGTATTAAATAAATCTCACCAATCTACACACAATACCCCATAATGACAAAGTGAAAACATGTTTTCAGAAATGTTGGCAAATTGATTGAAAATTAAATAAAGATATATAAGTATATTGTACATAAGAATACATAAGTATTCACACCCCTGAGTCAATACTTTGTACAATTACTTTTAGCAGTGATCACAGCTGTGAGTCTTTCTGGGTAAGTCTCTAAGAGCTTTGCATACCTGGACTGTACAATATTTGCACGTGATTATTTTTTAATATATTATATTTCATTATTTAAGCTCTGCCAAATTGGTTGTTGATCATTGTTAGACAGGCATTTTCAAGTGTTTCCATAGATGTTCAAGCTGATTTAAGTTTAAACTATCTAGGCCACCCAGGAACATTCATTGTCGTCTTGGTAAGCAACTCCAGAGTATATTTGGCCTCATGTTTTAGGTTATTGTCCTGCTGTAAGGTGCCTTTTTCTCCCAGTTTCTGTTGGAAAGCAGACTAAACCAGGTTTTCCTCTTAGCTCTATTCCATTTCTTCATATCTTAAAAAACTCCCTAGTCCCTCAGTGAGTGTTGTATTGGATTTTCCCATAATAAAGCTTTGTATTCAGGACATAACTGTCACGCCCTGGCCTTAGTTATCTTTGTTTTCTTTATTCTTTTGGTTAGGCCAGGGTGTGACATGGGTGATTTATGTGTTTGTCTTGTCTAGGAGTTTATTAGAATAATGGGGTTGTGTTCAGTTTAGTTGTCTAGGTAAGTCTATTGTTGCCTGGATTGGTTCTCAATCAGAGGCAGGTGTTTATCGTTGTCTCTGATTGGGAGCCATATTTAGGCACCATATTCTTTGGGTATTTTGTGGGTGATTGTTTCCTGTCTTTGTGTTTACTGCACCAGATAGGGCTGTTTCGGTTTTCACTGTTCTTGTTTTGTAGTTGTGTTCATGTTTGAGTTTTCCTATTAAAACCATGGACATTTACCATGCCGCATATTGGTCCTCCGATCCTTCTCGCCTCTCTTCTTCAGCCGAAGAGGAGGAAAACCGTGACAATAACGTTTTACTTTAGTGCCTTATTACAAACAGGATGCATGTTTTGTAATATTTTTATTCTGTATAGGCTTCCTCCTTTTCACTCTGTCATTTAGGTTAATATTGTGGAGTAACTACAATGTTGTTGATCCATCCTCAGTTTTCTCCTATGATAGCCATTAAACTCTGTAACTGTTTTAAAGTCACCTTTAGCCTCATGGTGAAATCCCTGAGTGGTTCCCTTCCTCTCTGGCAACTGAGTTAGGAAGGACGACTGTATATTTGTAGTGACTCGGTTTATTAAGACACCATCCAAAGCGTCATTAATAATGTGACCTTTATATTTAATGTCAGATTTACCTATCTAAAAATAGGTGCATTTCTTTGAGTGTCACACCCTGATCGGTTTCACCTGTCTTTGTGCTTGTCTCCACCTCCCTCCAGGTGTCACCTGTCTTCCCATTATCCCCTGAGCATTTTTACCTGTGTTCTCTGTCTGTTGCAGACAGATTGAATACTACTCATTTTTCATTCATTTGTAAACACTTATAACAACATAATTCCACTTTGACATTATGGGGTATTGTGGGGAGGCCAGTGACAGAAAAACTCAATGTTAAATTCAGGCTGTAACACAAAATGTGGGAAAAGTCTGAAGTTTGAATACTTCACTGAATATGCTTTTAAGTCACTGAATGTGCTTTTGTACTGAGAGCCGAGAGCCAGCTGAATGAACAATATCTTTGTGTCTTAGACTAGCCTTTGAAACAGCCACTCTGCAATCTTTAATCAAAGGGTAAAACAGACCTCAATTACGCCCAGCTCTTGACCTCTGACTCTTCGCCCTGATAGGCCCACGTCTCTGCCATCGATTCCCCAGGGCTTCTGAATCATCCATTGAAATGAAGATCTTCTTCTGTCATGCGACTTCATGAAATGCTAATGGATTGGCCCCTCCAGATTGTGTTGTCTCTCTTCAAACAGGCCACAATGCCCACCGATCAATAGGAATCATCCGTCCGCTTCGACAATCTACTTTTTATTTTCTATCATCCAAGGCCGTCTGCTAAATTGCTTCACGGATTAGTATGCCAACGAGGAGCCACTTAATTGCTCTATCTCTCGTTCTGTGTCGTGTTTATTGACATTACTCATAAATGAGGTCTTTAACGGAAATCCAATGGCTGGTGGGATTCACCGCAGTGAGTGATTTTGTTTATCTATGCAGCTCGGCGGGTGGTAGCAAATTGTGTTAATATCTCCTGGAGACTTCTCAAGAATATATTGGAAATTAGATGCCAAGTTGGTTGCATGATGTTACCTTTTTTGGTAGTAGGTAGTGTCAAGAACAGCAATTTTTTACTCTCAACAGTTTCCTGTTGGACCACCACCCAAAAGGGAGGGGGGTGGGTGCTATTCGATTTTAGGAAGGTGTTCTTAATGTTTTGTACACTCAGTGTATGATATGATCTCGGCTTCCTCTAACAACCTACATAATCTTCTCCACTTGAGTATGAATTCCCGACTTATCAAGGGAGTGCAAACAGAGACGGTGGGGATGTTGGAGGGAAACGATGACAGTGTGTAGTTGGCCGGGAATGAGAGTGAGTGTGCCGCGGATCCATTAAACACCAGTGACGAGAACACCCCCCGACTGAGAGGAGCTGGTTGGCATGCCGACGCCGTAGGCAGAGTGACATTGATCTGTCTGCCCACCTCCATCTGTCGCTCTGACAGAGGGAGCTCGATTGTTCATAAAACATTTAATTGAGCAGCAGCTCGTTTCTCTGACTCGCGACATGAAACCAGAGCAAAACAGGGCTATCAGAATTCAGTTATGTTTATCTAACACAACCCTGGCTGCAGGATAAAGAGATTTAAAAAACACCCTTAACCTTAGACATATAATTACTAATGTAGTAGGCCTACTTCGTAATTATACACAGTTGAAGTCGGAGGTTTACATACACCTTCGCCAAATACATTTAAACTCAGTTTCTCACAATTCCTGACATTTAATCCTAGTAAAAATTCCCTGTCTTAGGTCAGTTAGGATCACCGCTTAATTATAAGAATGTGAAATGTCAGAATAATAAAAGGGAATAATTTATTTCAGCTTTTACTTCCTTCATCACATTCCCAGTGGGACAGAAGTTTACATACTCTCAATTTGTATTTTGTAGCATTGCCTTTAAATGATTTGGGTCAAATGTTTCGGGTAGCCTTCCACAAGCTTCTCACAATAAGTTGGGTGAATTGTGGCCCATTCCTCCTGACAGAGCTGGTGTAACTGAGTCAGGTTTTGTAGGCCTCCTTGCTCGCACACACTTTTTTCAGTTCTGCCCACACATTTTCTATAGGATTGAGGTCAGGGCTTTGTGATGGCCATTCCAATACCTTGACTTTGTTGTCCTTAAGACATTTTGCCACAGCTTTGGAAGTACAGTATGCTTGGGGTCATTGTCTGTTTGAAAGACCCATTTGTGACCAAGCTTTAACAACTGATGTCTTGAGATATTGCTTCAGTATATCCACATCATTATCCTGCCTCATGATGCCATTTATTTTGTGAAGTACACCAGTCCCTCCTGCAGCAAAGCTGGGACGGCAGGTAGCCTAGTGGTAAAATCATTGGGCTTGTCACCAAAAGGTTACAAGATCAAATCCCCGAGCTGACAAGATAAAAATCTGTCATTCTGCCCCTGAACAAGGCAGTTAACCCACTGTTCCTAGAATGTCATTGAAAATAAAAATGTGTTCTTAACTGACTTGCCTAGGTAAAAAAAAAACAACATGATGCAGCCACCCCGAGCTTCACAGTTGGGATAGTGTTCTTTGGCTTGCAAGCCTCCCCCTTTTTCCTCCAAACATAACGATGGTCATTACAGCCAGTTTTAATTTTGTTTCATCAGACCAGAGGACATTTCTCAAAAAGGTATGATGTCCCCACGTGCAGTTGCAAACCGTAGTCTGCCGTTTTTATGGCGGACTTGGAGCAGTAGCTTCTTCCTTGCTGAGTGGCAAGGTTATGTCGATATAGGACTCGTTTTACTGTGGATATAGATACTTTTGTACCTGTCTCCTCCAGCATCTTCACAATGTCCTTTGCTGTTGTTCTGGGATTGATTTGCACTTTTCACACCAAAGTACATTCATCTCTAGGAGACAGAACGTGTCTCTTTCCTGAGTGGTATGACGGCTGCGTGATCCCATGGTGTTTATACTTGTATACTATTGTTTGTACAGATGAACGTGGTACCTTCAGGCATTTGGAAATTGCTCCCAAATATGAACCAGACTTGTGGAGGTCTACAATTGGCTGATTTCTTTGGATTTTCCCATGATGTCAAGCAAAGAGGCACTGAGTTTGAAGGTAGGCCTTGAAATACATCCACAGGTACACCTTCAATTGACTCAAATGATGTCAATTAGCCTATCATGAAATCATTTTCTGGAATTTTCCAAGCTGTTTAAAGGCACAGTCAACTTAGTGTACAGTATGTAAACTTCTGACCCACTGGAATTGTGATACACTGAATTATAAGTGAAATAATAGAAAGTAGATGTCCTAACCGACTTGCCAAAACTATAGTTTGTTAACAAGAAATGTGTGGAGTGGTTGAAAAACGAGTTTTAATGACTCCAAACTAAGTGTACGTAAACTTCCGATTTTAACTGTATCTATGTCGTCAACAACCACTTGAAAATTGCGTAGCACAATTTACTTTGACTACACACCCATAACACATTTATTACACATCTATAAGAATTTCATGAACGTGTTATAACAGGTCGCAACCTCATTATTAAAGGTTAATGAAATAATGTATATCCATAGCATATCTATAGCGCATTCATGTCATGCCCATATTGAACTCAGGTATCTTATGGTTGTTCTCAAAAGTGTGCTTCTGCCATACCAGTGTCAGTGAATATGCCAAAAGACCAAACCACATTTGGAAAAGGAGGCTGATATACGGTGCATTCGGAAAGGTTTCAGACCCCTTGACTTTTCCCACATTTTGTTACATTATAGCCTTTTTCTAAAATGTATTAAATAAAATAATTCCTGCTCAATCTACACACAATACCCCATAATGACAAAGCGAAAACAGGTTTTTAGAATGTTTGCAAATGTATATTTAAAAAAAAAACTGAAATACCTTATTTACTATAAGACACAAAATTGATCTCAGGTGCATCCTGTTTCCATTGATCATCCTTGAGATGTTTCTACAACTTGGAGTCCACCTGTGGTAAATTCAATTGATTGGACGTGATTTGGAAAGGCACACACCTGTCAATATAAGATCCCACAGTTGACAATCCATGTCAGAGCAAAAACCAAGCCATGGGGTCGAAGGAATTGTCCGTAGTGCTCCAAGACAGGATTCTGTCGAGGCACAGATCTGGGGATGTGTACCAAAACATTTCTGCAGCATTTAAGGTCCCCAAGAACACAGTGGCCTCCATCATTCTTACATGAAAGAAGTTTGGAACCACCAAGACTCTTCCTAGAGCTGGCTGTCCGGCCAAACTGAGCATTTAGGGGAGATGGGCCTTGGTCAGGGAGGTGACCAAGAACTCGATGGTCACTCAGACAGAGCTCCAAAGTTCCTTTGTGGAGATGGGAGAAGCTTCCAGAAGGACAACCATCTCTGCAGCACTCCACCAATCAGGCCTTTATTGTAGAGTGGCCAGACAGAAGCCACTTCTTCAGTAAAAGGCACATGACAGCCCACTTGGAGTTTGACAAAAGGTACCTAAAGGAATGTCAGATCTTTATAAACAAGATTCTCTGGTCTGATGAAACCAAGATTAAAGTTTTTGTCCTGAATGCCAAACATCACGTATGGAGGAAACCTGGCACCATTCGTACAGTAAAGCATGATCGAGGGAAAGATGAACGGAGGAAAGTACAGAGAGATCCTTGATGAAAACCTGCTCCTGAGCGCTCAGGACCTCAGACTGGGGCGAAGGTTCACCTTCCAACAGGACAACGATCCTAAGCACACAGCCAAGACAATGCAGGAGTGTCTTCGGGACAAGTCTCTGAATGTCCTTGAGTGGCCCAGCCAGAACTGTTTCGAAGTTAAGTTACACAAATATCAATGCTAACTTCCCCTGTTAATGTCTTGTTGAGAGATTAGCATGTCTTGGGGGTATGATATTTTTGTGTCTAACATTCTCACTCATCATTATTATCCTTAATCATAGTAGCATCCACATTCATGTAAAATACTCCAGAATTACGCAATACATTTACCATTTATTTCTGTACAAAATAATATCAAACACAACCAAGAAAAACAGCAATTGCATCCAAGTTTGTCGTCACAAGCTTGATGTAATCATTGTGTGCTAGGAATATGGGGCAAAAATACTAAACGTTTGACTACTTGAATAGACAAATAAGTGAATTTGTCCCAATACTTTTGGTCACCTAAAATGGAGGGACTATGTACAAAAAGTGTTGTAAGTTATAAATGGCTCACCCAATATGTATGAAAAAACCCTCAATTTAAGTGGACAGTCTGCACTTGAACCTCATAGTCATTGTATCATTTCAAATCCAAAGTGCTGGAGTACAGAGCCAAAACAACAATATTCAATGACACTGGTATGGCAGAAGCACACGTAGAGAACAGCCATAATTATGACAATTTGCTCTCATTCTAATGATGCATCTATTCAGATACTTAAATATGAGCTCTTGCTTCTGACATGAACGTGCTATAGATATGCTATGGATACATTTCATTAACCTTTAATCATGTGGTTGGGATCTGTTTCAACATGTTCTTGAAATGCTTATAGATGTGTAATAAATGCATTATGGATATGTGGTCCCCAAATTTTTTTACCACACATTACTCTCCCCTTATCTTCAACAAAACAAACATATTCATGATTAACAATGTGGTGGTGTTGTGTGTGCAAGGGCATAACTTTGTGTTGGATATTGGGGGGCGTCAGAGTCAATGGGTTCCAGTGTCAACTCCCCTCTATGGTGGTCCAGGGGCATGCACCCCACAATCATATATATTTTTTTAACGAGCTGTAAAATGGTTGTTTCTGGTGAATTTTGAAGGGAAAATACATCCTTATATAGCCTGATAATTTGGTCAATATACCCCAATCACAACTGAAACACCAATATCTTTTACTTTCAACTTCTAAACCCAGCAAAAAAATAATCGTCCCTTTTCAGGACCCTGTCTTTCAAAGACAATTCATAAAAATCCAAATAACTTCACAGATCTTCATTGTAAAGGGTATAAACACTGTTTCCCATTCTTGTTCAATTAACCATAAACAATTAATGAACCTGTGGAACGGTCGTTAAGACACTAACAGCTTACAAACAGTAGGCAATTAAGGTTACAGTTATGAAAACTTAGGACACTAAAGAGTCCTTTCTACTGACTCTGAAAAACACCAAAAGAAAGATGTCCAGGATCCCTGCTCAACCTCGTGAACGTGCCTTAGGCATGCTGCAAGGAGGCATGAGGACTGCAGATGTGGCCATGGCAATAAATTGCCATGTCCGTACTGTGACACGCCTAAGCCAATGCTACATACAGGACTGACAGCTGATCGTCCTCACAGTGGCAGACCACGTATAACAACACCTGCACAGGATCGTACATCCGAACATCACACCTGCGGGACAGGTACAGGATGGCAACAACAACTGCCCGAGTTATAACAGGAAAGCACAAACCCTCCATCAGTGCTCAGATTGTCCGCAATAGGCTGAGAGAGGCTGGACTAAGGGCTTGTAGGCCTGTTGTAAGGCAGGTCCTTACCAGACATCACCAGCAACAACGTCACCTATGGACACAAACCCACCATCGCTGGACGAGACAGGATTGGCAAAAAGTGCTCTTCTCTGACGAGTTGCAGTTTTGTCTCTGCAGGGGTGATGGTCGGATTCTCGTTTATCGTCGAAGGAATGAGCATTACTCCGAGGCCTGTACTCTAGAGCGGGATCGATTTGGAGGTGGAGTGTCCGTCATGGTCTGGGGCGGTGTGTCACAGCATCATCGGACTGAGCTTATCAATGCAGGCAATCTCAATGCTGTGCGTTACAGCGAAGACATCCTCCTCCCTCAAGTGGTACCCTTACTGCGGGCTCATCCTGACATGACCGTCCAGCATGACAATGCCACCAGCCACACTACTCGTTCTGTGCGTGATTTCCTGAAATACAGGAATGTCAGTGTTCTGCCATGGCCAGTGAAGTGCCCGGATCTCAATCCCATTGAGCACGTCTGGGACCTGTTGAGCACGTCTGGGGCCATCGGAGGGTGAGGGCTAGGGCTAGGGCCAGGGCCATGGCCATTCCCCCCAGAAATGTCCAGGAACTTGGAGGTGCCTTGGTGGAAGAGTGGGGCAACATCTCACAGCAAGAACTGGCAAATCTGGTGCAGTCCATGAGGAGGAGATGCACTGCAGTACTTTATGCAGCTGGTGGCCACACCAGATACTGACTGTTGCTTTTGATTTTGACCCCCCCTTTTGTTTAGGGACACATTCTTCCATTTCTGTTAGTCACATGTCTGTGGAACTTGTTCAGTTTATGTCTCAGTTGGTGAATCTTGCTATGTTCATTCAAATACTTACACATGTTAAGTTTGCTGAAAATAAATGCAGTTGACTTTGAGAAGACATTTCTTTTTTTGTTGAGTTTATTTCACCACCACACCCCTTCTTTAACTACATTTAAATGCCAAAACAGCAAATACAAAAATGAATTTGTTCTTGCAAACTTCCCGCAAGTTTGTGGCAAATTTGCTGCAAACTATATAGTGTGCCACAAAATGTTGCCAGAAGTTTGGCAACAAACTTTGGCAACAATAATATTTTCTGCCATTTCTGGCAGACAATTCTCTCGAGATTCAATTTGAATCTGTAGCAAACCTGTTCAAACTAGTGGCTGAACAACATCTGGTCGGCAAACCAGGTTGTGGAGTACATGAAGGAGATCATGATCCAGAGGGCTCAGTGGACCAGACAGATTGGGCCAAGATAGTCGAGATATTCTGATGGATATTCCAGGCATGGTGGGTTAAATTTTTTACGAAAACGTTAAACTCAAATTTGATTCTGTTTGCTGTGATTAATTTGCATGGCTGATGCGTCCCATATGACTCATAGCGCAGGGAGAGCTGTGACCACACTGTCCTGGAAAATAAGCTGTTTGTTAATGCAATATTCACTCAAATAAATTGCGCAACAGAGTTAGATTAGATTTTTTTCAACCATCATAATAGATGGGGGCGGCGCTCAGGGTCTGTGTCTGGCTGTGGGTGTTTGAGTGAGAAAGAAACAGACAAGAGCCAACCAGTAAAAGCACAGCCCCCTTCATTATCGACACATTGTGCTGACAACATCAAAGAGCCATTGCAGACTCTGAAGTCAGGAGGACTTCATGACTTAGGTGTTAGACAGACTAGTGATTAGCTGCAATGGAAAAGTAATTGTTTGTCTGGCTACAACATAACACAATTTGAAGCAATATGGGGTAGAGTCTCACAAGCATTAGAAACAGCATCGGGTGTGGATACGATGGGAACATGTGGATCTGAGCAAGTGGGATGTCATTCATGTGTAAATGTTAAGTTGACCTTTGTTTTTGTATGTTTTTGGTTGTCAAAAAACAATGTAAAATGTAATATTACAAAAAAAGTTATTGTCTGCTTTACTACAGATTGCTCAGGACTGCTTGGGGAAACTCACTGAACACGGTCTTCAAGGACAAAAAACTTTGCTTCGCCAGCCAAGAGTTTCAAATGACCCTGCCGGTGGTGCCTCAGATGCTCATTTATTTTTGGCCTGAAACAATCAAGTTATTCACTAAATGTTCTTCTCTCCAGATACACAAGGTGACATCGCTTTAAGACTTCTGCCAGTGGTCCTCCCAACACCAGTCTACAAGATAGGCAGGAAGACATTCTGACCCAGCTTCGATGAGACCAGAGTCCTTCATTAAATAGTGGATAGGCATAGGGAGATTGTGTTACGCCCTGATCTGTTTCACCTGTTCCTGTTATTGTCTCCACCCCCTCCAGGACGCTTATTTTCCCCAGTGTATTTATCCCTGTGTTTCCTGTCTCTCTGTGCCAGATCGTATTGTAAGTTTAAGTCAAGTCAACCAGTGTGTTTTTCCCGTACTACTAAACTGACTTTTTGTGGATACGTAGTGCAACATAACAAATTTACGCCATTAAATTTCCATATACCGAATACAAAATACAAGTGAAGAGCCTCCCAAGTGGCACAGTGGTCTAAGGCACGGTCACTACAGACCCAGGTTTGATCCCAGGCTGTGTCACAGCTGGCTGTGACCAGGAGACCCACAAGGCAGTGCACAATTGGCCTAGTGTCATAAGGGGAGGGTTTATCAGCCGAGATTTCCTTATCTCATCATGCTCTAGTAACTTATTGTGGCGGGCCGGGGGCCTGCAAACCGACATTGGTCACCAACTGGACGGTTTTTCCTCCAACACATTGGTGTGGCTGGCTTCCAGGTTAAGCAAGCAATGTAGCTCAACAGGGTTGTGTTTCGAAGAAGCATGGATCTCAACCTTTGCCTCTCCTGAGTCCGTAGGGGAGTTGCAGCGATTGGACAAGACTGTAACTACCAATTGGATATGACAAAAGGTGTAAAAGTACAAAAAAAACCTAGTGAAATGGGTTTCCATTGCATTTTCAACTCTACTGATGGTTTTATCACAAACTGCTGCATTATCTAGCAAATGTGTCAAATTAATAAATTATCTGTAGGCATTTATAAAATTGTACCGGCATTTCATGTTTCCATCTGCCCGGTCGTGGCTTTTTCAATGCGTTATTCAGCCGTATTAAAATGGCTGAATGGAAACGTAGTGTTGTGTTAGTGTTGTGTAAATGAACCTATGAGCCCCAGACCCAAATTAATAGAAGATGTAGGCATTAAAGCGGTGTTGATTTATGTAAATGGCTATAAAGTGATGGCATTGTCAGTGTGTGATGGCATTGTCACTGTGCCTCCATGCTTTGCACAAGTCCTCATATTCTAAAATCAAATGATTGGGACCAACATGGTTGAGTACCTGCACCAGGCGGAGGTGATCACTCCTTACCCATTTGTGTTGGCTCTTGGGAACTGCTCATAGGTGTTTACAGTCATTAGTGGACTGGCATTGGAGCAAAGTACACTGCCCTGGGGCACTAGATGTGTGTATCAATTCCTATTATGTGTTTGATATCAACTTTCTCACCCCGCGCCATCATGGACATTTCTACAGACCACAGTTTGTTAGCTGCCAGGAACAAAATCCCCCGCAGTAAGAATGTTGCAAGCATGGCTTTTTTCCACTGAACAATAGTGGATAAGTATCCCCCTTTTTCCTCCAAACATAACGATGGTCATTATGGCCAAACAGTTACATTTTTGTTTCATCAGACCAGAGGACATTTCTCCACAAGTACGATCTTTGTCCCCATGTGCAGATGCAAACCGTTGTCTGACTTTTTTTATGTTGGTTTTCGAGCAGTGGCTTCTTCCTTGATGAGCAGCATTTTAGGTTATGTCGATATAGGACTCGTTTTACTGTGGATATAGATACTTTCGTACCTGTCTCCTCCAGCATCTTCACAAGGTCCTTTGCTGTTGTTCTGGGATTGATTTGCACTTTTTGCACCAAAGTATGTTAATCTCTAGGAGACAGAACGAGTCTCCTTCCTGAGCGGTATGATGGCTGCGTGGTCCCATAGTGTTTATACTTGCGTACTATTGTTTGTACAGATGAACGTGGTACCTTCAGGCGTTTGGAAATTGCTCCCAAGGATGAACCAGACTTGTGGAGGTCTACAATTTATTTTCTGAGGTCTTGGCTGATTTCTTTGGATTTTCACATGATTTCAAGCAAAGAGGCACTGAGTATGAAAGTAGTCCTTGAAATACATCCACAGTTACACCTCCAATTGACTCAAATGATGTCAATTAGACTATCAGAAGCTTCTAAAGCCATGACAACAATTTTTGGAATATTCCAAGCTGTTGAAAGTTACAGTCAAGTTTGTGTGTATAAACTTCTGACCTACTATAATGGTGATAGTGAATTATAAGTGAAATAATGTCTGTAAACAATTGTTGGAAAAATTACTTGTGTCATGCACAAATTAGATGTCTGGACTGACTTGCCAAAACTATAGTTTGTTAAAAAGACATTTGTGGAGTGGTTGAAAAATGAGTTTTAATGACTCCAACCTAAAATGTTTGTAAACTTCTGACTTCAACTGTATGTATGTGAATGGTGTGTATAGACTGTATGGACACTATATGAACAGGTGTAAACAACTGTAGTTATAAAGGTTGAGCCATGACTGGAAAACAGTATCTAATGCTAGTTTCATCTGTGCCATTGGCTTAATCATATTCTTTAATTTGTATTTTTATTATTTGATTTAGTATTATTTTTTTACTTTGGTTTTTGCTTGAGATGGAGATGTGAATACAACATATGAATTATTAACATGATTATTAAATTAGGAATCCTCCAAAGCTTGAAACCCTAGGCCTATATGTATTGTAAAGCTTCACCTTATCTCAGCTCACTGGTCTCCATACCAACACCCAACCGAAACACACGCTCCAGCAGGTATATTTCACTGGTCATCCCCAGCCAACACTAACAGAAATTGAATAATGTGTCCCTAAACGAAGAGGAGTACAAATCAAAGTAACAGTCAGTATTTGGTGTGGCCATCAGTTGCATTAAGTACTGCAGTGCGTCTCCTCTTCAAGGACTGCACCAGATTTGCCAGTTCTTGCTGTGAGATGTTACCCCACTCTTCCACTAAGGCACCTGCAAGTTCCTGGACATTTCTGGGGGGGAATGGCCCTAGCCCTCAACCTCCGATCCAACAGGTCCCAGACATGCTCAATGGGATTGAGATCCGGGCTCTTCGCTGGCCATGGCAGAACACAGACATTCCTGTCTTGCAGGAAATCACGCACAGAACGAGTAGTATGGCTGGTGGCATTGTCATGCTGGAGGGTCATGTCAGGATGAGCCTGCAGGAAGGGTACCACATGAGGGAGGAGGATGTCTTCCCTGTAACGCACAACGTTGAGATTGCCTGCAAATACAACAAGCACAGTCCGATGACGCTGTGACACACCGCCCCAGACCATGACGGACCCTCCACCTCCAAATCGATTCTGCTCCAGAGTACGGGCCTCTGTGTAATGCTTATTCCTCCGACAATAAATGTGAATCAGACCATCACCCCAGGTGAGACAAAACCACGATTCGTCAGAGAAGAGCAATTTTTTGCCAGTCCTGTCTGGTCCAGCGACGATGGGTTTGTGCCCATAGGCGACATTGTTGCCTGTGATGTCAGGTGAGGACCTGCCTTAGAATAGGCCTACAAGCCCTCAGTACAGCCTCTCTCAGCCTATTGCGGACAGTCTGAGCACTGATGGAGGGATTGTGCGTTCCTGGTGTAACTCAGGCAGTTGTTGTTGCCATCCTGTACCTGTCCCGCAGGTGTGATGTTCGGATGTACCAATCCTGTACAGTTGTTGTTACACGTGGTCTGCCACTGCGAGGATGATCAGCTGTCCGTCCTGTTTCCCTGTAGCTCTGTCTTAGGCGTCTCACAGTATGGACACATCTGCAGTCCTCACACCTCCTTGCAGCATGCCTAAGGCATTGAGCAGGGACCCTGGTCATCTTTCTTGGGTGTTTTTCAAAGTCAGTAGAAAAGCCTCTTTAGTGACCTAAGTTTTCATAACTGTGACCTTAATTGCCTACCGTCTGTAAGCTGTTAGTGTCTTCACGACCGTTCCACAGGTGTATGTTAATTAATTGTTCATTGAACAAGCATGGGAAACAGTGTTTAAAAACATAGGGCTGCAATCCCGTTAACGGGATCGATATGACAACAGCCAGTGAAAGTTCAGGGCGCCAAAAAAAAAAAATCTCAATTAAAATTCCTCAAACATACATGTATTTTATACCGTTTTAAAGTTAATCTTGTTGATAATTCCACTACAGTGTCCGATTTCAAAGGCTTTACAGCGAAAGCACCACAAACGATTATGTTAGGTGACCACCAACTCACAGAAAAACCCAACCATTTTTCCAGCCAAAGAGAGGAGTCACAAAAAGCACAAATAGAGGTAAAATTAATCACTAACCTTTGACGATCTTCAGCAGATGACACTCATAGGTCTTCATGTTACACAATACATGTGTGTTTTGTTCGATAAAGTGCATATTTATATAAAAAAATCGCAGTATACGTTGGCGCGTTACATTCACTAGTTCCAAAAACATCCGGTAATATTGCAGAGAGCCACATAATTTTACAGAAATACTCATTATAAATGTCGATGAAAATACAATTCATAGACATGCAAATATAGATATACCTCTCATTGATGCAACCGCTGTGTCAGATTTTTTTTTAACTTTACGGAAACAGCAAACCATGCAATAATCTGAGGCGGCACTCAGGAAAAAAAAATTATCCGCCATGTTGGAGTCAACAGAAATCAGAAATCATATTATAAATATTCCCTTACCTTTGATGATCTTCATCAGAATGCACTCCCAAGAATCGCAGTTCCACAATAAATGCTTGATTTGTTCGATAATGTCGAGTATTTTTATGTCCAAGTAGCTACTTTTGTTAGTGCGTTTAGTACACAAATCCAAACGCTGTGCAGGTCCAGCCGAACATATTAAACTAAGTATGAAATCAATCTTTAGGATGTTGTTATCATAAATCTTTAGAACGTTCCAACAGGAGAATTCCATTGTCTGTAGGAAAGTCATAGAGCGCAGGTCGCTATCATGTGAAATGCACTTGACTAGGACCTGGCTCTCTGCCAGACCACTTACTCAAAGAGCTCCCATCCGGCTCCACAACACATTTTCTTCTCAGGTTTTAGCCTGCCATATGAGTTCTGTTATACTCACAGACATCATTCAAACAGTTTTAGAAACTTCAGAGTGTTTTCTATCCAATACTAATAATAATATGCACATATTAGCAACTGGGACTGAGGAGCAGGCCGTTTACTCTGGGCACCTTTCATCCAAGCTACTCAATACTGCCCCTGCAGCCATAAGAAGTTAAACCCTTTACAATGAAGATCTGTGGATTTTTAAGAATTATCTGTGAAAGGCAGGGTCCTGAAAAAGGGACAATTCTTTTTTTGCTGAGTTTATATGACTTATAAAGTATAGCTAGAATTTATTCACTCTTCTAAGCCTACACTTTGGAATGACTTCGATAGTAACAGGGAATCTATTTAGTTATTTAGATATCTCTCAAAAATGATTCTCACGATAGCACATTGGTAGTAGTCAGAGACAAATATCAACGCTAAGAAGGGTTTGGCTTAAACCCTAGATGGGAAACAAAATGGATCGGTGTTGATAGATTAGGAGTAGGAGTAGGTTTTTCCTATAATGGATATAACATTGAAGATCTAACGTTGATTCAAAGGTAAAAATTCAACAGATACTGTACAAGGTTTATCTCTGCTGAAAATTGGTTACGGTGATGACATAATCCTGTGGTTTCCGTTGATGACTTTTTTCAAATCCATTGTATTTTCTACGTAGATTTCACAGTACATTGACAAATTTCGTGTAAACAAATTTGATTCAACCCAGTGGGGTGCATGCCAAGGAACTTGAAGCTTTTGACCCTCCTCTCCACTGTGGCCTCGTAGATGTGGATGGGTGTGTGCTCTCTTTGCTGTCTCATGTTGTCCACGATCAGCTCCCTTTTGTTGACGTTGAGGGAGAGGTTATTTTCCTGGCACTCACCTCCTCCCTGTAGGCTGTCTCGTCATTGTTGGTAATCAGGCCAATCACTGTTGTGTTGTCAGAAAACTTGATGATTTAGTTGGAGACGTTGTGGCCACGCAGTCATGAGTGAACAGGGAGTGTATACCTGTTATTTTATAACCTGTACTGTGTTTGTGACCTGTTCTCTGCAGCATGTGTTCTCTGTAATGAACTGCTGCTCCACAGCCACTGTCAAAGGTGAGAATAGCAGAGGTAAGCAGTTTGACTCCCACAAGCCATTCTTCCAGAAAGCCGCTCGATACTTAATCAATTATCCCCACCCGGCTGTCTCTCAATCCCTGGCAACAAAGGAGACCAATGAGCCATCAGACCCCATTGATTACCCCACTTTCCTCACACACACACACACACACAAACACACACACACACACACACACACACACACACACACACACACACACACAATGTTCCTATCGTTGTCGGCATGGACATTAATGTAGAGAGCTGTGTCATTATGGAGAAATTCACAAGAGATTCTCTCTGTCCTGCATTATTTCTGAACAGGCACTCTTCCCTTCCCCCCTACTTAGAGATGGACTCAGGCAAAGCCCACAGGCTTCTAAGTGATGGAGCTGAAGGATGGAACGTAGATAGTTTTCTTTCAGTTAAAGAGCTACAGTAAATGGGTTAGTTGATTCAGTGCATTGCAAAGTGAAATAGCTTAGTTTACTCGTGTTTAACACTGCTATGGCCCTCAGCAAATGAAAGCAGTGTCTAATACACAATGACGCATTCACACAGATGTTGATCATGTAATTGGCAGTCGCTAACAAAACTGGACCCATCGCTCTTTGTGCAAAGCCAGAAAACATCTGTAAAAACCTAGCAGATATTGTTCTGCAGTTATTACTCACGTGTTATAGGTAGCAGCATCAGTTTTACAACACAGCAGCTTTTGAAGACTCACTGTACATCCCCAAAAATGCCAATTAAATCAAATCCTCCTTAGATGCCCTGTCAACGGAGCAGAGAGAAAAAACCTCATGAAAGACGCTTAAGGGAATACATGGGTGAATATTCTCTTGTTCTAATCTCTTAGTGCTTAGCTGGCCAGCCTATCTTCCAAAGTATGTCCACCACCCACTACCTGTCTCTACTCGTCCTGCCATCCAGCCATGGGGGATGAGCCCTGAGCAGGACCCGGGTGGGGGAGGCCAGACTTGGGGGGGGATTATCCTGCCGAGAGCCCTGATCCACACAGACCCAACACACAGCCCAAACAACACCACTGTTTATCACAGCACAGCCTGAGGGTCTGCTATAGCCTTGATAGGGGAATGGATTTAGAGAATACACACGAGTTTGTGCACACAAACACTTGTACGCAGGCATGCACACAGGCACACAACACACACCACACTGTTTCTGTGAACTCCCAGGTCCTCCGATAATACTACTCTCTTAAGGGTTCCAAAAGGGTTGTGCAGAGAAACCTTTGTTCTAGATAGCACCTTTTATTCTAAGAGTGTAGTCCTGTGTAAATTGAAATCCCTGTGTTTTGAGGGGAATTACCAAATACGACAGGTATTGCACGCAATTTCAGCAAGAAACAGGAACGAATTGATGCATAAACCAAGGTGCTGTGATCGTGTTGTTACATGAATGACACATTTATCAACTTTTCCAGTTCCTCTGACGAGGAGTAAGAAATGTCGGACCAATGCGCAGCGTGACATGTGTTCATGATGTTTATTTTACTGAACACTGAAAATACAAAATAACAAGGTGGGAAAAGGCTACCTAAGTATGATTCTCAATCAGAGACAACGAACGACACCTGCCTCTGATTGAGAACCATACTAGGCCAAACGCAAAATACAACATAGAAAAAAATAACATAGACTACCCACCCCAACTCACGCCCTGACCAAACTAAAACAAAGACATAACAAAGGAACTAAGGTCAGAACGTGACCTTAGTTTTTTTCAATTGCTAACATGGATTGGTCAAAACTGAAGTCACATTGTCAAAATTCTTCACACAGTCAGCAAAACAGAAGTGTATGTGGACCAAACTGTGAATACTTTTTCATTGATTTCACACAAAATGCATTCAATGACCACATTCTCTGAAATCCAACTCTTTTCTCATTCATACTCCACCACCTGCAAACCTATATATTTGCAGTACATGTTTTCAAATGCTAACACACTGTTTCCAAAACTGCTAAAAACCCATTCAAAACAGAATGATGGCAAATGTCATGCATTTCTGCAGTAACCAGATTGAAACATATAGAAAATCTCAGCAGAATATTTAAATCATTCCAAACACAGCTGATTGCAATTTCAGTTGAAAGCCTACCCAAGTGTCCTGTTTTTAGTCTCGTTACCGAACAGACAAAAGAGGAAGGCTTCGGAATGATTTAGTTTGGAAACATGAATCAAGGAAGACAGGTTGGTGAGGAAAGAAGAGTGGCAAGGAGAGGGAGAATGCGTGGAGGACAAAGGAGAGGAAGACCAAGAGATAAGGGCCCCAGTTATTGCCCATGTTGTAAACCATGGTCTCTCTTTGAGAGAGGCTGGTTTAAGGTTGCAACCACATCTGCAGTGTTCAACAGTTGCATCAATAGTACGACTTTTCCAGCAAAACAACAGCTGAGATGTGCATTCATCAATGATAATAGAACTACATATTACAGTACAATACGGTATGTTCACATTTTTACACATACTGACATTTTGAAATACATTGATTGTTTTGTGTTTTTCAGTAGGATCCAAAGGTTGCCTCCAACAGGAGGGAGGGGCAGAATGTTATCAGATGCGTAGGAAATTGCCATTGTTGACATGGTAGTTGGCAACAATGCAATAAAACTGCGGGAAATTCAGGACAGATTGCCTGCAGACAATATCACTTTTGGGAATGTTAATACGCTCAGCACAATGACAATTGCCAGAGTCCTAGAGAAACATAAAAGAAGGATGAAGCAGTTGTACAGTTGTACCCTTTGAGAGAAATGGTGAACGTGTGATAGAACTCCGGTATCAATATGTCCAGGTAAGACGTCTGTTCAATAACCCAACAGGGTACATACACAGCTATGCATGATGTAAAGTACTGTATAACTGTGGATCTACTGTATTTTAGAGAGTAATGGAGATGGAAGCCAGTCGAACAGCTCATACATTCATATTTGTGGATGAAGCTGGATTCAACCTGGCAAAAACACGCCGCAGGGGAAGAAATGCGATTGGACAGAGAGCAACCGTGGATGTCCCAGGCCAGAGAGGAGCTAACATCACAATGTGTGCAGCGCTGTCCAATTATGGTTTTCTGTTCCACAAACCATTCATTGGCCCCTACAAAACAGAGAGGCTAATTTATTTTCTAGATTACCTGCATAATCGACTTGTGTCAGCGGAGGAGAGAGGGGCAATAAACTCCCCTACCTTCATTGTTGTGTGGGATAATGTGGCATTCCACCACTCTGCTGCTGTCACAGACTGGTTTGCTGCACATCCCAGGATGTCAGTACTATTCCTGCCTCCATACTCCCCCTTCCTAAACCCCATAGAGCAGTTTTTCTCTGCGTGGAGGTGGAAGGTTTATGACCAACATCCACATGACCAGATGTCCTTAATGGATGCCGTGAATGCGGGGCGTGGAGACACTTCTCCTGAAGACTGCCAGGGTTGGATTAGCCATTCCAGAAGGTACTTTCCAAGATGCATCACCAGAGAAGACATAAGATGTGATGTTGATGAGAACTTGTGGCCAAATGCATGAGAGAGCGAGAACTAGAACAGTACTGTACAGTATGAGTGACTATATTACACATGTTGATTTAAAAAAACACTTTTTCATTATTATTGCAGCCCTGGAATTTTAGGAATGAGTTTTGTTTGAACTTTTTATTTTTCACAAGTAAATTACTACATGCAAAGATATAGAAAAAATAAAGGCTATTGAAGCAAATTGCTGCATTTCTGATTAATTCTTGTTACATATACTTTAGTACAGTCAATAAAGTGAAAAGGTGTTATTCTTATTGTGAAATACTGATTTGTGTGAAAAATCACTCACACTTCAAAGAGAAAATCATCATTTATGTAACGCTCCCTGTTGTTAGTGTTTTTTAGGTCAGTGTGTGGTATGAGTGACAATGTATGTTTTCCGAGTGAGAATTGTTGCCAGTGTTCTGGTCGAACGAGCTAATTTGGAGACATGTATGAAGTGTTTTGGTGGTTTGAGTGAGTTTTGGGAGGACATTAACTGTCTAGCCAAGATGCACGTTGGTAATGAAGACTGTGAAGCGTTTTTGAAAAAGTGGCTTCACTATTGACCGACACTTGTTAGCAATTGAAAAAAAAAAACTGCAAATGTCTGCGTACAGTTCATGCTGCTTTTGTGGAAGTACATTATTATTTAAACTTTCTCCGAACTAAAGGCCAATTGAGTCATCCCTAGACAAGCTATCCCTAGACAATCTTTCCCTAGACAAGCTATCCCTAGACAAGTTATCCGTAGACAGGCTATCCCTAGGCAAGCTATCCCTAGGCAAGCTATCCCTAGGCAAGCTATCCCTAGGCAAGCTATCCCTAGACAAGCTATCCCTAGACAAGCTATCCCTAGACAAGCTATCCCTAGACAGGCTATCCCTAGACAAGCTAACCCTAGGCAGGCTATCCCTAGACAAGCTATCCCTAGACAGGCTATCCCTAGACAAGCTATCACTAGACAAGCTATCCCTAGACAAGCTATCCCTAGACAAGCTATCCCTAGACAAGCTATCCCTAGACAAGTTGAACTATTTTCATGCCTTGAATCCTCCAGGCTTTTGTCATAGCAGTCAATTCTGCAAAAATGACAGGGGGCAGTTTGGTCAAACTAATCCCGTCTGAATGTTCTTCTGGAATAACGGACATGCTGGGGTAATAATGACATAACCAACATCCTCTAGTAATACTAGTCCCGTGCAAATAGTGTCATAGTAGTCATGCAAATATTGACAAGTGGAAGGCATTTATTTCCGATGGTGAATGTGCACACAGCTGCTGGGGTGTGGTGCCTATGCTTGTGTGTAATTATAGAGTTTAATAACAGCCCCACACATTTCAGGGGCTTAGCAGATGTGCTAATGTCACCATGCTTATCGTCTCCCAGCACTTAACGTTGAATAAATTGTGATTTGGAGTATGATTTCAATAAGTGGGAAAAACCCACACGTTTTGGCAGATACATAAAATCAGCTTATAGCAAACAGGAGGATAGCCTATCAGTGAACAGAAGCCCCTCCCCCAAGAAAATTCTGCATGTATTTGAATAAAAACACCGACATCAATGGTACAAAGTAGGGCTGCTTTTAATTACAGAGAAGTCCTGGAGCTTGAAACAATATCAGGCTGCTTGTGATAAACTATGTTTATTGTACAAACATGTGAGGCCCTCGCCATCAAGCTTAAGTCACAAATGGCACCCTATTCCCTATATAATGCACTACGTTTGAAACTTCCTGGTCAAAAGTAGTGTACTATATAGGGAATAGCGTGCCATTTGGGACCCATTCATTGTAGTGGAGGGCAGTGAGCTACAACACAACCGTAGAGCTCTTTGGCTCAGCTTGAAGTGTGGGCCAAGAGTGACACTATTAGGATCTGTGAGAAGGTCTAGGATTCATGAGAGAGAGAACCAGTCTCACAGTGCCAGTAGGCCTGGGGCATAGGGGTAGTGTGTGTGTGTGTAGTAGTGGAAGAGGACTCGAGACATGTATGTCAACCCAGACCGAGTTGTTCAGGTCAACAGCAGGGGTCCTGGCTGCTCTCCAGGCCTGCTATCACAGTGGAGGTGCCCAGTCGAAGGTGTGAGTGAGTGAGTGTGTGTGTGAGCGCGCATGAATGCGTGTATGTGTGTACATCAATGCATGCGCCTGTGTGTGTGTGTGTGACATAGCAAAGAGCATGGGAGCCCCTCAGCAATAACCCCCACACAAGCAGAATCCCCCACCCCCTTCACTGTGCTGTGGATTTAGGGGGTTTAGAATGGTGTCCAATTATCCTCCCTGCCACAGTGGTGGTGGTGATTGAATGGGCCTGTGTGCTCCTGGGGAGTTTAATTGTATTGATATCAGAGAGTTAGAACAGAGCAGCTGGACCCACTCCAAATTACACCCAGGGGTCTTGGTATGGGGGCTGGGGAGGGAAGTTGTAACGTGAGTGAGGAGGACGCGAGTGGAGTTAGCATCTTTGACTATCTAGAACCCCTTTTAGTTACAGGTAGAACCCTGTTCTACTCTATTATATTATATTCCTATTTCACTGTATTTCACTGACGAGTGAATGCCGGGAACGTGGTTGGACAAGTGAAATCAAGGATTCCTCAGAGATTCACGAATCAACCGTCAAGTCGAGGAAGGATGGGAGTACAGTGAGTCAGGACATTGTGAATAACTGTACTTTCCGTTCTCCCACATTAGCCCTATTTGCACGGGACTTGTATTACTATAGAACTTCGGTTATGTAATTATTACCCCAGCACGTCCGTTTTTCCAGTGGACGATTCGGGACGAGATATACCGAAAAGGACCCCTCTAAATAATGTTTTTCTCTCTTTCAAAATGTAATGTTATGACAGAAGCCTGGAAGTTGGGCATGAATATATTTCAAGTCGTCTTAGAAAAGACGGTGCTATCAAGAACCTAAAAGATTTCTTCGGGCTGTCCCCATAGGATAACACTTTATTGAACCCTTTTTGGTTCCAGTTAGAACACTGTTGGGTTCCATGTAGAACCCTTTCCCCAAAAGCTTCTACATAGAACCCAAAAGAGTTCTACCTGGAACCCAAAAAATATTCTACTTGCAACCAAAAAGGGTTCTCCTACTCGGACAGCCGAAGAACCCTTTTGGAACCCTTTTTTCCTGAGAATGTTGGCAAGCTTAAGTGGTTTTCAGTCCAGAGAAAGTCAAAATAATATCAATAAGACCCATACACTGTAGGCAATACAAACTGTGCAGTAACCGCATCAATGTCCATACATACTCTGTACATGCTCAACAGTCTAATACATGGTAAATGACACGTTCTGAACGAAGGTGCTAACTGTAAATGGATGAACATGTAATGAACTCTTGATTACATTTGGTTTTCCTATCCTAGTTGAATAATGGTCATTTATGTAAGTGTAAAAACACCACCTCAAGCCAGATAAGTCTCATCTAAATTCAGAAGGAGCAACTTATATCAGTCTGTATCCAAACCCACTTGCTGTGTTGGTCTTTGAAATTCAATTTGCTACCAGCAAGACACATTTGGTCCCTGTATCAATTTTCTGCGAACACAATTTTCTCTGCACAGTTTAGGGCTGATATTGGCTGTGAAGGGCACAAAATACTGTAGAATGAACAATGAAATAGCTTGCCTCAAACTGTATCACTCGCCTGATACCTTTCCGTCTCTCTCAATTCAATTCACATAATGTGGAGCGTCTGTGTAGAATGTAGCAATGGTCCTAGTGTATTAGAGTCCTCTCACAGGAAACAAGACTTTCAATAAATACACTGTCTCACAAGAGATTGGCGGGACAGCTTGGCGGGACAGTCTCTCAGCCAGCCAATATTGGGTGAAGGGCTTCTTTCCTTTAATTCACACTCTCTCTCACTATCTCTCTCACACACACTCCATCTCTTTCTTATGCTGCATCTTTCTCTGAGTGTTCCTCCATCCTCCCATCCTATGCCCCACCTCGCTTTGTCTCATTACCTTTCCTCAGTTCTCCCCCCTCCCCCCCCACACACACACACACATCTCCCCCTCACCTTTCTCCATCTCTCCCCCTCTGGAGGCACTCTGGTGTGTTTGATCACGCCTCTCTGGTGGTCTCCCACCAGGGTCCTGATGAGAAGTGGCTGGGTCACAGTACGCCACGGTCCAGTGGAGACCATGACCATCAACGGAACACGTTCCCAGACCCACCACCCAGCTCTGCCACGCGTGGCTTACACTGGCTGCCCTATTCCCTACGTAGGGCTCTGGTCCAAAATAGTGCACTATGGGCCCTGGTCAAAAGTAGTGCACTACTTTTTTTTCTCCAAGGTGGCATAGCAGTTCAGACGTCTTTTGTCCTCGTCTTGTCGTGTCCTGTATATATATATATATTTACAACTTTTTCACATACATTTAATTTTTATTTTCCATCAACTCATCTTCAAAACACTCTCCTGCAACCCGCCTCACCAATGTATATTTATAAAAAAGTATTATTTACCTCAGATCTGTAATCCTCCAAGAAGCTAGCCAGAAACTCCAGGAGGCTGGCCTGAAACTAGCCAGAAGCTAATCCAGAAGCTAGTTCAGAAGCTAATCCAGAAGCTAGTTCAGAAGCTAGTTGGCTCCTTTACTGGCAAGTCGTTGGTGTTCAGCTAACCACGGTTTGTGGTCATCGGCTATCCTTTGGCGCGAAAGTCTATCGCCAGTTCTGTACGGCGCAGCGCGGCTCGGAGCGGAGCATACCGGACCAATTTTTCTCTCCATGTCCCTGGATTTCGACTGCTCTCTGGACATTCATGCCCGGATCTCACAGCTAGCTAGCTGCTATCCGTGTGACTATCGGCCTTCGTCGATTCCGGAGCAAACATCAATTGTTTCCGGAGCTAGCAAGCTCCGTCAATCACTCCTGAGTTCCATCAATCGCACCTGGGCTGCAGTCGCCTATCCGGACCCGTTTTGCTGCCTTCGCGGAGCCCCACCGGGCCTTCACAACTGGACTGCCGACGTTATCTACCCGAAGGAGTTATTCGGCTGGCTCCTCCGTCGCGACGTTACCTGAACACCCATCTGCGGCCTGCTAACCGTTAGCTGTCTTACCGGCTGCTATCTGAATAGACAATCGGACAATTTTTTACATTATTTTTATTATTATTATTATGTTTTCTTCTTGGACCTCTATAACTATATCTATTGTTTTTATTTTTGTTGTTGTTGTGTGATTTGGATTGATCCCCTCTACCACACGGAACCCCACTAATCTACTGACGGAGCGCAGGAGGTGGCTAACAACAGACCTCCATCCTATGCTAGCTTGCTACCGATGCCCTGGCTAGCTGTCTAAATCACCAACCAACCTCTCCACTCACCGGACCCTTTTGATCACTCGACTAAGCATGCCTCTCCTTAATGTCAATATGTCTTGTCCATTTCTGTTCTGGTTAGTGTTTATTGGCTTATTTCACTGTAGAGCCTCTAGTCCTGCTCACTATACCTTATCCAACCTATTAGTTCCACCACCCACACATGCAATGACATCTCCTGGTTTCAACGATGTTTCTAGAGACAATATCTCTCTCTTCATCACTCAATACCTAGGTTTACCTCCACTGTATTCACATCCTACCATACATTTGTCTGTACATTATACCTTGATGCTATTTTATCGCCCCCAGAAACCTCCTTTTACTCTATGTTCCAGACGTTCTAGACGACCAATTCTCATAGCTTTTAGCCGTACCCTTATTCTACTCCTCCTATGTTCCTCTGGCGATGTAGAGGTGAATCCAGGCCCTGCAGTGCCTAGCTCCACTCCTATTCCCCAGGCGCTCTCTTTTGACGACTTCTGTAACCGCAATAGCCTTGGTTTCATGCATGTTAACATTAGAAGCCTCCTCCCTAAGTTTGTTCTATTCACTGCTTTAGCACACTCTGCCAACCCGGATGTTCTAGCTGTGTCTGAATCCTGGCTTAGGAAGACCACCAAAAACTCTGACATTTTAATTCCAAACTACAACATTTTCAGACAAGATAGAACTGCCAAAGGGGGCGGTGTTGCAATCTACTGCAAAGATAGCCTGCAGAGTTCTGTCCTACTATCCAGGTCTGTACCCAAACAATTTGAACTTCTACTTTTAAAAATCCACCTCTCTAAAAACAAGTCTCTCACCGTTGCCGCCTGCTATAGACCACCCTCTGCCCCCAGCTGTGCTCTGGACACCATATGTGAACTGATTGCCCCCCATCTATCTTCAGAGTTCGTGCTGCTAGGCGACCTAAACTGGAACATGCTTAACACCCCAGCCATCCTACAATCTAAACTTGATGCCCTCAATCTCACACAAATAATCAATGAACCTACCAGGTACCTCCCCAAAACCTTAAACACGGGCACCCTCATAGATATCATCCTAACCAACTTCCCCTCTAAATACACCTCTGCTGTCTTCAACCAAGATCTCAGCGATCACTGCCTCATTGCCTGCATCCGTAATGGGTCAGCGGTCAAACGACCTCCACTCATCACTGTAAAACGCTCCCTGAAACACTTCTGCGAGCAGGCCTTTCTAATCGACCTGGCCGGGGTATTCTGGAAGGATATTGATCTCATCCCGTCAGTAGAGGATGCCTGGATATTTTTTTTAAATGCCTTCCTAACCATCTTAAATAAACATGCCCCATTTAAGAAATTTAGAACCAGGAACAGATATAGCCCTTGGTTCTCCCCAGACCTGACTGCCCTTAACCAACACAAAAACATCCTATGGCGTTCTGCATTAGCATCGAACAGCCCCCGTGATATGCAGCTGTTCAGGGAAGCTAGAAATCATTATACACAGGCAGTTAGAAAAGCCAAGGCTAGCTTTTTCAAGCAGAAATTTGCTTCCTGCAACACTAACTCAAAAAAGTTCTGGGACACTGTAAAGTCCATGGAGAATAAGAACACCTCCTCCCAGCTGCCCACTGCACTGAAGATAGGAAACACTGTCACCACTGATAAATCCACCATAATTGAGAATTTCAATAAGCATTTTTCTACGGCTGGCCATGCTTTCCACCTGGCTACTCCTACCCCGGACAACAGCACTGCACCCCCAACAGCAACTCGCCCAAGCCTTCCCCATTTCTCCTTCTCCCAAATCCATTCAGCTGATGTTCTGAAAGAGCTGCAAAATCTGGACCCCTACAAATCAGCCGGGCTAGACAATCTGGACCCTTTCTTTCTAAAATTATCTGCCGAAATTGTTGCCACCCCTATTACTAGCCTGTTCAACCTCTCTTTCGTGTCGTCTGAGATTCCCAAAGATTGGAAAGCAGCTGCGGTCATCCCCCTCTTCAAAGGGGGGGACACTCTTGACCCAAACTGCTACAGACCTATATCTATCCTACCGTGCCTTTCTAAGGTCTTCGAAAGCCAAGTCAACAAACAGATTACCGACCATTTCGAATCTCACCATACCTTCTCTGCTATGCAATCCGGTTTCAGAGCTGGTCATGGGTGCACCTCAGCCACGCTCAAGGTCCTAAACGATATCTTAACCGCCATCGATAAGAAACATTACTGTGCAACCGTATTCATTGATCTGGCCAAGGCTTTCGACTCTGTCAATCACCATATCCTCATCGGCAGACTCGACAGACTTGGTTTCTCAAATGATTGCCTCGCCTGGTTCACCAACTACTTCTCTGATAGAGTTCAGTGTGTCAAATCGGAGGGTCTGCTGTCCGGACCTCTGGCAGTCTCTATGGGGGTGCCACAGGGTTCAATTCTTGGACCGACTCTCTTCTCTGTATACATCAATGAGGTCGCTCTTGCTGCTGGTGAGTCCCTGATCCACCTCTACGCAGACGACACCATTCTGTATACTTCCGGCCCTTCTTTGGACACTGTGTTAACAACCCTCCAGGCAAGCTTCAATGCCACACAACTCTCCTTCCGTGGCCTCCAATTGCTCTTAAATACAAGTAAAACTAAATGCATGCTCTTCAACCGATCGCTACCTGCACCTACCCGCCTGTCCAACATCACTACTCTGGACGGCTCTGACTTAGAATACGTGGACAACTACAAATACTTAGGTGTCTGGTTAGACTGTAAACTCTCCTTCCAGACCCATATCAAACATCTCCAATCCAAAGTTAAATCTAGAATTGGCTTCCTATTTCGCAACAAAGCATCCTTCACTCATGCTGCCAAACATACCCTTGTAAAACTGACCATCCTACCAATCCTCGACTTTGGCGATGTCATTTACAAAATAGCCTCCAATACCCTACTCAACAAATTGGATGCAGTCTATCACAGTGCAATCCGTTTTATCACCAAAGCCCCATATACTACCCACCATTGCGACCTGTACGCTCTCGTTGGCTGGCCCTCGCTTCATACTCGTCGCCAAACCCACTGGCTCCATGTCATCTACAAGACCCTGCTAGGTAAAGTCCCCCCTTATCTCAGCTCGCTGGTCACCATAGCATCTCCCACCTGTAGCACACGCTCCAGCAGGTATATCTCTCTAGTCACCCCCAAAACCAATTCTTTCTTTGGCCGCCTCTCCTTCCAGTTCTCTGCTGCCAATGACTGGAACGAACTACAAAAATCTCTGAAACTGGAAACACTTATCTCCCTCACTAGCTTTAAGCACCAACTGTCAGAGCAGCTCACAGATTACTGCACCTGTACATAGCCCACCTATAATTTAGCCCAAACAACTACCTCTTTCCCAACTGTATTTAATTTTTATTTATTTATTTATTTTGCTCATTTGCACCCCATTATTTTTTTTATTCTACTTTGCACATTCTTCCATTGCAAAACTACCATTCCAGTATTTTACTTGCTATATTGTATTTACTTTGCCATCATGGCCTTTTTTGCCTTTACCTCCCTTCTCACCTCATTTGCTCACATTGTATATAGACTTGTTTATACTGCATTATTGACTGTATGTTTGTTTTTACTCCATGTGTAACTCTGTCGTTTTATCTGTCGAACTGCTTTGCTTTATCTTGGCCAGGTCGCAATTGTAAATGAGAACTTGTTCTCAACTTGCCTACCTGGTTAAATAAAGGTAAAATAAAAATAAATAAATAAAATAGGGAATAGGATGCCATGAATGAGAGATACACATGCTGCTCATTCATCTGTTTCCTCTGTGTAGACTTGGAGCTGTTAGGACCAGCTGTGGTTGCACTGTGAGAAACACGGTCCTGGTTTAAGTCAGTCATCTCTGTTAATGACAAACAAAACATTCCAGTGTCTTTGATTTTTGCGATGTGGGGTTGATGAGTGTGTGTGTGTATACAGCCAGACCAAGAGAAGGGCTGGATGTTGATACTCTCTTCAGACATGGTCACTGCACTTTGAGTAAACTGTGCTGGGCGGTAGGAGGGAGACAAATGGGCAAATGGGGAGTAAAAGAAACACGGAGAAACACAGAGTCACGTGATGACGTTGACCTGAGAGGGCGATTGGCAACCAGTCTACCGCACCCATCACTATGAAACTTGTTTTTTACCACTTCGAACTGAGCAAAATTCACTTATATTGGCATTAAGTATCTCCTTAAATATGTCTGACAAAGAACAGCCCATTGATTTCACTGAAGAGGCGAGAACTCGGAGTGAGAAATGACGACTACAGATGGCAGACATGGCTAGCGAGACTAGCATACAAGATGGTGATGCTGTTTTAACAGCAGAGAACACATCTACTCTCGGGCACGAAATAACCAGAAACGATGCCTCTGTGTTCAAAGAAAAGCTGACTGAATTGCCTGACACCCTGGAATCTATTACTACGAGAACTGAGAACACCACAACGCACATTGGTGAGGCTCGCATCACCTTCGTCAAGGACACAATCTCTGACCGGCAAACTAGCTTGTCAGATGCAGCGAAGAAACGCCATGATCTTCCCGGAAAGACGACCCAACATGCATGGACGCAGCCGTAGAAACCATATCAAGATCTTCTGCTTAAAAGAAAGAGTGGAGGGAAGGCAAGCTACCCAGTTTTTATAATTCTGGCTGCCGTCCATTTTGGGGCTGGAGACCAAGAAGGGCACCATTAAACTTGACAGAGCGCATCAGGCTTACGGCCGACAGAGAGCTGACATTTCACATGAAGTTCTTCACCCACGGAAACAAGGACCCTGTCGTCTCATTCAGCAGAGGACGCCTGCCAGCTATGTGAGTTGAGTGGCCTACTGTCAAGTGTATAGTGATGTGAGTGAGAACCTCAGAATTGGGACAATGCCAAATACAAGTTGAAGTTGACATAGAATTGCTTACCATATCTATTACTTTGACTAGCTGATTATAATCTCTTTGTCATGATGTGACAGTAGAGGATAGCTGATTACTACCTCCCTTTCATTAGTTTTACATGATAAATGTTTAACGGTAGTCTGACTTACATAGACTCTCTTATTTTACAAAGCTTATAATTTGCAGGCTGTTATATTTGGACCAGCATGTAATAACCAGATAGGTTATTACATGGTAATAACCATGCAGATAGGTTTTTTAGTGGGCATGTCTGTTACACTGCAGCTTGGAATAGCGGTAGGCTATTACATACATGGTGCAAGGTTTTTTTTTTTTTTTTTTTGGGGGGGGGGGGGTTGGTATTTTTGCATTCTGCTAAGGACCTCTCTTTGTTATGCTTTCAGCAATGCATGCCTTTTCTCAACCCAAAGGGTGATTGTGTTTTCTCTTTTAGGAGTTACATGTTTCTGCTCTAAGGAGACAGAGATGTTTACTTTGTTTTCAAGATTGTTTTTCCTTTTCTTCTTCTTTTTCGCATGTGGTTTCGTTACTGACGGCTGATGAATGCCCAGACACAGCCCAGATGTATTACACACTGTCACGCCTGTTCCTGTTCGAGGGCGCCAGGCTCCCCAGCATTACGCACTCCTGCCACCATCATTACGCACACCTGCCTTCCCTCCGTCACACGCATCAACGATTATTGGACTCACCTGGACTCAATCACCTCTGTCATTACCTCCCTTATATCTGTCTGTTCCCCTGCTCGGTTCCCGGCTTCAGCATTGATTGTCATATGTTCTTGTATACCCGTGTGCTGACGATGTTCCTGTCTTGTTTCCGATTAAATGTTTGACTCCCCGTACCTGCTTCTCTACTCCAGCGTCAGTCCTTACAGAATGCTGAAGCCACCGTCGGGTCTGGGGACCGTCACCAATGGAACCGGGGGTGCCTTAGCCAGCTTGTTATTTTTCACTCTTTTTGGCTGTTGTTTTCATTTCTTTACTTATCTTATTGTTCACCTAATTCCTTTTTTAAAATTTTGAAATTGCACTGTTGGTTAGAGCCTGTAAGTAAGCATGTCATCGTAAGGTCTACACACCTCTTGTATTCGGCACACGTGACAAATAAACTTTGATTTGATTTGAATGAGCAGGTGTTCTAAAACATTTGACCGGTAGTGTATCTTTTTTTATCAAACTGAAACTGAATACAAACTATAAAATCAAGTCTGAAACCTAACTGAAACTAAACAGAATTTCAAATCAAATCTAAAAACGAATAGAAATAAAAATGAATACAAATAAAAAAAATCACAAAACTACAATAACATTGTTCTGACTTGTTTGATGCCTGGAGCATACTTCACCCTAAAGATAGAGATTTTTCATTTTCCTCCCACCCCCACCAGAGTTTCTCGTGCATGGATTATTTATTTACCTCTAGGGGAAATTTTGGATTAGCCTCATACGAACCATCCTGATCCCGCAAGGTTGCAGTCTGTTTTACTACATGGATACAGTCTGGACACAACCATATTCAAACCATTTGAGCCCCTACCTCTTCTACCACCGTGTGGCCGGACCAATCAGCATCTTCTGATAATCTGTGAGGTGGTTAAATCGATGACGATAATGAGAAGCGCCTTTACTGGGCGCTGAAATAAAAAATCCTAACAACAATGGATGCTCTTGGTTGGCAGCAGTTCTATCAGAACTGGAGGGCATAACTTCACTGAAAGCACAGCAACTAACTGCATTGAAGGTTTTTCCTCGGTGGAGAAGATGTTTTCGCTCTTCTCGCTACTGGATTCGGCAAAAGCTGGATTTAACAGCTAGCTAGGATTTAACAGCTAATATAACAATCTGTGATTTGGCATTAGGGCTCTGCTCCTTCAGGGTAGCTCGCTGCCAGAGCGAAGAGCCATAAGAAGATGATAATATACTGTAACTACAGCGAATGAGCACAACAAGCTATGTCAAATCCCCTAAAACAGCAGAACCACAGCCAGGTGATTAACTATGTGTACAGCAGAAAGCACAGTATAAGAGCTCTCAATAGACCTGTGAAGGTCATTCTACTATACTTGACTGACGACTACGCCTATCAGATGCGATGCAGTAAATACTAACTATGTGTAGCATGAGCTATTGCAGCCATATGACTATTTCACACGATGCACTGACGGGTGCCCTTGACAGGTGCCCTCGATGAGGCAAGATGAGCAGTCATCTTTGATCATGAGGATATTCTACCTATAAGCCCGACCAACCACCTGCAAAATAGATGCACCGCCGGGTGCTAGCCACCCACCTGAGCTAAAAGTGTTACGTACTGTATCAGATGCGATGCAGTACAAAAGCAACATAGTTACTGGACCATAGAGCCAACGCAATCATATTAGCAATTACTGCCGGAACTCATGTAGGCTCCACACTCTGAGCGAAACGTTGTAGGCAGTAGGGGATTACGGCCCATAATCTTGAGGGTCAAGCCGTGACCGGCTAGAAGCAGTTCATAAAACAATATCATTTGATATATCGTGCAAGATTAAAGGGATGGAACGTTTAGCGTATTTCAGACTGAAGAATGCATGAAAACATCAAACAGACAGCCTCTAGCGAAGACAAATGTAAACCCAACACCATCACCTTAAGTGAACTCTAACTTGTGCTGCTGAGAGAGTTGAGATAGTCCTAATAGGCATGTTGGTTGATTTCCGTAGGCCATGGAGAGTAGGCGACAGATCGATTCCTGAGCGAAGTACACGCTGAAGGGTCCTGACAGTTGAGATGAACGGAATCCCTGCTTGCTGTCAGACCATGGCGAGAAAGGCTACTTTTGCATACCTGAAATTTGGAATAGAAAATGCATACGTGGTTATGAAACAGAAGACATGAGAGAGAGGAACAGACAATGATTGCTGCAGAGCGTACAGCTCAGCCGTGACATACCACCACATAGCATAACAACAGTGTACTAACAACCCCCCCAAAACTGCATCTAAAACCCTAGCTACATGTAACCACTTGTACTTTCCAAAGCCTAATGCCACTCCTGATACTGCTCAGCTGTTGCTGAACTTCTGCAGCATGCACAGCGTGCACGTTGAGAGGGCACGATCATCTAAAACCTAGACCTACAATAGTCTACCTGAACTGAAGCTTATGTCTAACAGTCTATGCCAGTAAGCCATGAGAGAAGATAGATGACCTGATAACAAAATAGACCCCATAGATTACTAGAATAAGCCTAGCATATGAGTGTGTCTGAAATAAGGCCTCTAATTTTCCCATAGAGCAATGAACGCTTGATCGCCAACAGCAGATCGCCATGTGGGTGTTTAGCAAGTTCACGCATGCTAGGCAAAGCTAGCATCACCAGCCAGTCCAATGCAACTGGAAGATATATCGAGCCTTGATTGGTCATCGCACCGCAATACAATGTCAGCTCAACCACTAAGGTCCAAGGTGATAGCTTGAAATCGGAGGGAAAAAAAGGTTAGATATGGTTAGGGTTAGTAGTAGCAATGAAATAAAATGAGCTGAACTTCTGTGACTATATGCTTAATGAGGGAGAGACCCAGTTATGTTAAGCAAGTGACAGACTGACGCCATCCCTGTTGCACAAGATATTTCGATGCTCAACTGCTGGACAACGCATGTAGCGCCCCCCAGCATATGGGCCAGCACAATGGTGGAAGATATGAGTCACGCTGCATCAGGGTATTAGTGGATCTCCAGGCATCTATGTTCAAGCATGCATGATAACACGAGTAGACTTGCTTACTACTATCCTAATATGGTATACTCCTAAAATATGCCTAATCTGATGTTTCATGATCACAACAGCAAACAAATTAATATCTGTAAGAATGCATGTTTGTCCTGTAAGGGGGCAATCTGCTGAGACGATAATCCCACCACTATTAGATACCCAGCTGGGGAGAAGCCGGAGAAGTGACCACTTAGTGTAAAAGACAGCTATGGATGACAGTACCCGATAAGCATGTATAATATTAGATAGTACTATAAATCCCACAGTGGAAATTGATTGCACTAGCTGATAAATCATCACAATAAATAATACCCACTGACACTAAAGCAGCACATCGTCATGAAAGTAAACTCTGCGTCATGTAAAGCCTCATTGCGAAACACCCTGTTTGTACCTGGGTAAAATAATCTGTCTGCCATCATACTGAAATGCTGTGGCAGATGCTGTGGAAGAAGTGGCAAGTGTTGGCCTCTGTCACCACGACCTCAACGTTGTCTTGTGCAAGCGTTTCTGATGAACATTCGCAAAGAAAGTTCATAGCAGAAACAGCCAGCATAGAGTAACAGCTATTTACAGCAGCACTGCGGCAGAGACATCCGACATTGGGGAAGCATGTGTAGAACTGGTCAACTAAATAGACCGCATGTAATTACAGTGTGAATCCAATTGGTGCAATATCACCTCCTAGCCACGGCGACCCTACTTAATGACCCCACTGGACAGAGGGGCAGCTGCTCGGGACAGAGGGGCAGCTGCACGGGACAGAGGGGCAGCTGCTCGGGACAGAGGGGCAGCTGCTCGGGACAGAGGGGCAGCTGCACGGGACAGAGGGGCAGCTGCTCGGGACAGAGGGGCAGCTGCTCGGGACAGAGGGGCTCTGGCGCCTCAGACTCCGGCAGCAGCGCCGGACAGGCGGGAGACTCCGGCAGCAGCGCCGGACAGGCGGGAGACTCCGGCAGCAGTGCCGGACAGGCACTGGAGAGGAGGAAGGCTCCGGCAGCGCTGGACAGGTGGAACGCACTGTAGGCCTGATGCTGGCACTGGTGGTACTGGGCCGAGGACACGCACAGGAAGCCTGGTGCGGGGAGCTGCCACCGGAGGGCTGGTGTGTGGAGGTGGCACTGGATGGACCGGACCGTGAAGGCGTACTGGAGATCTTGAGAGCAGGGCTGGCACCAACCACCCTGGCTGGATATTCACCCTAGCCCGGCAGATGTGGGAAGCTGGGGTGTAGCGCACCGGGCTAAGCACGCGTACTGGGGACACCGTGCGAACCACCGCATAACACGGTGCCTGACCAGCACCACGCCCGCCACGGTTAGCACTGCTAGGAGCACTGTAGTGCTGAGATGGCACAGGACGTGCAAGGCTAGGGAGATGCACAGGAGGCCTGGTGCGTGAGGCTGCCACAGTCTTCACCAGACCCCTAGCACGCACCTCAGGATGAGTTTGGAGAGCTGACCCAGGTGCCATTAAATCCCTGACACGCTCCGTCGGGCGAATGTCATGCCTCATACACCAAACCAGCAACTCCCTCATATCTCTCTCCTCCAATTTCCCCATTAACTCCTTCACAGTCTCTGCTTCGCTCACCTCCAACACCAGCTCTGGTTCTGAGCTCCTCCTTGGCTCCTCACGATAAACGGGGGGAGTTAGCTCAGGTCTGACTCCTGACTCTGCCACACTCCCCCTGTGCCCCCCCCCGGGAAATGTTTGGGGCTGACTCTCGGGCTTCCGTCCGCGCCACCGTGCTTGCTTCGCCAACCTCATTCTCCTGTAACCTTCCGCGCACTGCTCCATCGAATCCCAGGCGGGCTCCGGCACTCTCCCTGGGTCGAATGCCCACCTGTCTATTTCCTCCCAAGTAGTATAGTCCATATTCTTGCCGTCCAAACAGTCCTCCCATGTCCATTCCTCTTTTCGCTGCTGTTGCCCGTTACCAAAACTGCTTGGTCCTGTTGTGGTGGGTGATTCTGTAACGGTTTTCTTTAGGTGAAGTAGAGGCGGACCAAAATGCAGCGTGGTTGTTCATGTTCTTTAATTTATAAAGACACTACACATGAGATAACTAACAAAAACAACAACCGTGAGAAAACCTAAAACAGTCCTATCTGGTGCAAAACACAGAGACAGGAACAATCACCCACAAACACACAGTGAAACCCAGGCTACCTAAATATGGTTCCCAATCAGAGACAATGACTAACACCTGCCTCTGATTGAGAACCATATCAGGCCAGACATAGAAATAGACAAACAAGACAACCAACATAGAATGCCCACTCAGATCACACAACTGACCAACCAAAACATAGAAACATACAAAGCAAACTATGGTCAGGGTGTGACATTGACACAATCCAGGTTTCCATTCATTGGCAAAAGATTGGCATGCAAATATTCTAAAATCTGTATTAGAAACAATATGTTTTCCATAAATAAAATTGACTTAAAATATAAAAGGCTAAAAGGATAAAAGGCTGTGCGTGATGACATAGTGCACATAAAAATACTTTGAGGTTTGAGGTTAAATTCCCATGTACCGAATAAAAAATACAAGTTAAATGGATTTCCATCGCATTTTGCCTCCCTTTCTATCTGTCTTGACTTGATATATTGCTAGTGAAGTGCATCATTGGCTGCGTTTCAAATTCGTAAAAGACACACCCTCCTCCACTTACCCTCACCTTACGCCCTTGGGGTAATCCCCGCGGCCATCTTTGTCATCGGTCCAAATGATTAGCCAAGCAAGGGAAGTTGGCAACGTAAGCCCCTCAGCCTTTGCGCAGGATGTGGCTCATGTTCATTATGTGCCCAAACTAACCCCCCCCCCCCCCCCTGCACGCTCCAGCAGGGAGACTCCTTCCTGTGCCTGGTCACGTGACCATTGATTTGGTCACCGATCTCCTCCCTCTGACGGTTTCACCTCCATTCTGGTGGTTGTGGACAGATTCTCAAAATAATGCAAGTTTATTCCTCTCTCTGGTATCCAGCAGGTCTTCCTGCACTATGGCCTTCAGAAGGCCCAATTCATGTCACGGGTCTGGAGTGCTTCATGGAGAAACTGGGGGTCATGGTTAGCCTCATTTCCGGCTGCCGGTCTCAGTCCAACGGAGGATGAACCAGGAGCTGGGGAGGTTCCTGAGGAGTCCGATGAGGAAACCGATGCCCCTGCAGTGGACGAATTGTTCTGGCTTGTAGAGGAAATTTGGAATGATGCTTTACATGAGGCTCCAGAGCACCGTCCATCGCCAGAAGGAGCAGGCGGATTTCCACCGCAGTGAGGTGCCCATGTTCGATACTGGTGATCGAGTCTGGCTCTCCAACAGAAACATCCCACTCTGCCTGCCCTGCAAGAAGCAGAGCCCCCGGTTTGTCAGCCGTTCAAGGTTCTCCGGAGGGTCAACAAGGTGACTTATAGGTTACAGTTTCCCACTAACTACCGGCTCTCACCTTTCATGTTTCTCTCCTCAGGCCGGTAGTTTCTGGTCCCCTAGATGAGGCAGTCCCCCACGACACCCCTCCGCCTCCTCTGGACATCAAAGGAGGTCCCGCCTATGCTGTCAGATCCCTTTTGGACTCGTCATGGGGGTCAGTTCCAGTACCTGGTGGACTGGGAGGGGTACTGACACGAAGGATATAATGAGTCTGACGCGATGGATATAATGTTGCTCCCATACAAGGTCCAAATGCATGACATTGGCATGAAGAAAAGAAGGAAATACAGAGGGCGTAGATCAGAGTGCCTTGTGAGAATTCGTCAGCTGGTGGGTAACCTGCCATTACCATTTTTTTCAATTGGCTCAATGTTTAATCACGAGAGAATAAACTGGATGAGCTCTGTTCGAGACTATCCTACCAACGGGACATTAAAAACTGTAATATCTTATGTTTCACAGATTCGTGGCTGAACAACGACACGGATAAAATACAATTGGCTGGGTTTTCTGTGCATCAGCAAGACAGAATAGCTACGTCCGGTAAGACAAGGGGTGGGGTTGTGTGTCTATTTGCCAATAAAAGCTGGTGGGTCTCGTGGTATTGCTCGCCTGAGGTAGAGTACCTCATGATAAACTGTAGACCACAGTATCTACCAAGAGGGTTTTTATCTATATTTTTCGTAGCCGTCTATTTACCACCACAAACCAACACTGGCACTAAGGCCACACTCAACGAGCTGTATAAGGCCAAAAGCAAGAAAATGCTCATCCAAACAAGAAAATGCTCATCCAGAAGCGGCGCACCTAGTGGCCGGGGACTTTAATGCAGGCAAACTTAAATCCTTTTTTGTTGGAGTGCCAACAAATGAAGCTCGTCAAAGGCATGAATTATATTTCTATTTCTGCGTTTTGTGTCACGCTTGCGGGGTTGAAATATGGTTTCTCTCTTTGTTTACGGAGGTGCTATCCTCAGATAACAACATTGTTTGCTTTCGCAGAAAAGCCTTTATGAAATAAGACATGTTGGCTGGATTCACAATTTGCTATCTTGCATGAGTGATTTAATGAAAGTTAGATTTTTATAGTAATTTATTTGAATTTGGCGCTCTGCATTTTCCATGGCTTTTGGCCAGGTGGGACGCTAGCGTCCCACATATCCCAGAGAGGTTAATTAAGAGAAATGTCATCATCGAATTTTGTGAGAGATTTCAATGTCTGTTTACATGTCCCCTTTATTTATCCTACGGTTCTGACCTGGTGTACAGGGAGAACACTGTAAGAACGGCCCATGTTCTGAATTCTGTCGCTGTACATTACAAAAGTGCTGAACAAATAGTTATATTGACTATGTCCATCTTAGCATAGGGACTCTTGGACGGCTGATTGGATTTCCCACTGTATGGGTCCCACAACGCAAGACAGAGGCAGGATGGGCTCAGGAGCTGGGTTAGAGGAAGGGGAGTCAAATAGACAGGATAAGGAATCAGCCTTCACATTTTTCTTGCCGGATGGATAGCTGACAATGAAGTTGAAGCGGGGGAATGAAGATTGCCCAGCGAATGTGTCTGGGGTTGAGCCTCTTAGCACTTCTTAAGTACTCCAAATTGTGGTGGTCGGTAAGGACAAGGAATGGGTGATGAGCTCCCTCTTACCAGTGGTTCCACACTTCGATAGCCAGCTCCATGGCGAGAAGCTCTCGCTTTCCAACATCATAGTTCCTCTCAGCAGGTCACAGTTTGTTGGAAGAGAAGAGTAATTTGGGAGGTGTCCCGACCCGCTGAGAGAGAACCGTTCATACGCTTTGTCAGATTTCAAAAAGGCTTTACGGCAAAAGCATACCATGCGATTATCTGAGGACAGCGCCAGGAGGACTCACAAAAGTCAGAAATGGAGAGAAAATTAATCACTTACCTTTGAAGATCTTCATCTGGTTGCAGTCACAAGAGTCTCAGCGACACAATAAATGTTAGTTTTGTTCAATAAAGTCCCTCTTTATATCCCAAAAACTCCGTTTTGTTGGCGCGTTTGGTTCAGTAATCCACTGGCTTAAAAGGTGGTCAAAACATGCAGACGAATACATCCTAATAGTACAGGTAAAGTTCGTCGAAACATGTCAAATGATGTTTATAATTCATCCTCAGGTTGTCAATTGTCTAAATAATCAATAATATTTAGACCGGACAATAGCGTCTTCAATAGAAAGGAAAAACAACGAAGAGCGTGCACACGGTCATGTGCGTAAACCAGCACTGCATGCTTCCTCAGTCCCCTGTCATAAAGGTTTCATTCTTCTTAATTTTTCAGAAAACAAGCCTGAAACAATGTCTAAAGTCCGTTGACATCTAGTGGAAGCCATAGGAACTGCAATTGGGGTCCTAACCCATTAGATACTCAATAGGCATTCAATTGAAAACCACCCACATCAAGAAAATCCCAGTTCTTGGATGGGTTTTCCTCAGGTTTTTGCCTGACATATCAGTTCTGTTATACTCACAGACATTATGTTAACAGTTTTGGAATCTTTAGAGTGTTTTCTATCCAAATCTACCAATTATATGCATATCTTAGCGTCTGGGCCTGAGTAACATGCAGTTTACTTTGGGCACGCTTGTCATTCAGATGTCAAAATATTGCCCCCAAGCCCAAAGAAGTTAATAACTCTACCTACATGTACATATTACCTCAATTACCTCGACACCGGTGGCCCCGCACTTTGACTCTGTACCGGTACCCCCTGTTTATAGCCCCGCTACTGTTATTTACTGCTGCTCTTTAATTATTTCTTATTCTTATCTCTTACTCTCTGTAGGTATTTTCTTAAAACTGCATTGTTGGTTAAATCAAATCAAATGTATTTATATAGCCCTTCGTACATCAGCTGATATCTCAATGTGCTGTACAGAAACCCAGCCTAAAACCCCAAACAGCAAGCAATGCAGGTGTAGAAGCACGGTGGCTAGGAAAAACTCCCTAGAAAGGCCAAAACCTAGGAAGAAACCTAGAGAGGAACCAGGCTATGTGGGGTGGCCAGTCCTCTTCTGGCTGTGCCGGGTGGAGATTATAACAGAACATGGCCAAGATGTTCAAATGTTCATAAATGACCAGCATGGTCGAATAATAATAAGGCAGAACAGTTGAAACTGGAGCAGCAGCACGGCCAGGTGGACTGGGGACAGCAAGGAGTCATCATGTCAGGTAGTCCTGGGGCATGGTCCTAGGGCTCAGGTCCTCCGAGAGAGAGAAAGAAAGAGAGAATTAGAGAGAGCATATGTGGGGTGGCCAGTCCTCTTCTGGCTGTGCCGGGTGAAGATTATAACAGAACATGGCCAAGATGTTCAAATGTTCATAAATGACCAGCATGGTCGAATAATAATAAGGCAGAACAGTTGAAACTGGAGCAGCAGCACGGTCAGGTGGACTGGGGACAGCAAGGAGTCATCATGTCAGGTAGTCCTGGGGCATGGTCCTAGGGCTCAGGTCATCCGAGAGAGAGAAAGGGGAGAGAATTAGAGAGAGCATATGTGGGGTGGCCAGTCCTCTTCTGGCTGTGCCTGGTGAAGATTATAACAGAACATGGCCAAGATGTTCAAATGTTCATAAATGACCAGCATGGTCGAATAATAATAAGGCAGAACAGTTGAAACTGGAGCAGCAGCACAGCCAGGTGGACTGGGGACAGCAAGGAGTCATCATGTCAGGTAGTCCTGGGGCATGGTCCTAGGGCTCAGGTCCTAAAGAGAGAGAAAAGGAGAGAATTAGAGAACGCACACTTAGATTCACACAGGACACCGAATAGGACAGGAGAAGTACTCCAGATATAACAAACTGACCCTAGCCCCTCAACACATAAACTACTGCAGCATAAATACTGGAGGCTGAGACAGGAGGGGTCAGGAGACACTGTGGCCCCATCCGAGGACACACCCGGACAGGGCCAAACTAACAGTAAGTCCAAATAGTCGGATTTCCCGGACAGGGCCAAACAGGAAGGATATAACCCCACCCACTTTGCCAAAGCATAGCCCCCCACCACTAGAGGGATATCTTCAACCACCAACTTACCATCCTGAGACAAGGCTGAGTATAGCCCACAAAGATCTCCGCCATGGCACAACCCAAGGGGGGGCGCCAACCCAGACAGGATGACCACATCAGTGAATCAACCCACTCAGGTGACGCACCCCTTCCAGGGACGGCATGAGAGAGCCCCAGCAAGCCAGTGACTCAGCCCCTGTAATAGGGTTAGAGGCAGAGAATCCCAGTGGAAAGAGGGGAACCGGCCAGGCAGAGACAGCAAGGGCGGTTCGTTGCTCCAGAGCCTTTCCGTTCACCTTCCCACTCCTGGGCCAGACTACACTCAATCATATGACCCACTGAAGAGATGAGTCTTCAGTAAAGACTTAAAGGTTGAGACCGAGTTTGCGTCTCTGACATGGGTAGGCAGACCATTCCATAAAAATGGAGCTCTATAGGAGAAATAGGAGAAAGCCCTGCCTCCAGCTGTTTGCTTAGAAATTCTAGGGACAATTAGGAGGCCTGCGTCTTGTGACCGTAGCGTACGTGTAGGTATGTACGGCAGTAAAACCTTGAAATCAGCCCTTGCTTTGACAGGAAGCCA